>NC_057804.1:569107603-569192807 GCF_018294505.1 Triticum aestivum | reverse complement strand
AACCCCCGGTACTCTGGTATATGCCCGAAACCTCCCGGAACTATTCCGGTGTCCGAACATAGTCGTCCAATATATCAATCTTCATGTCTCGACCATTTCGAGACTCCTCGTCATGTACGTGATCACATCCGGGACTCCAAACAACCTTCGGTACATCAAAACACATAAACTCATAATATAACTGTCATCTAACTTTAAGCGTGCGGACCCTACGGGTTCGAGAACTATGTAGACATGACCGAGACACATCTCCGGTCAATAACCAATAGCGGAACCTGGATGCTCATATTGGCTCCTACATATTCTACGAAGATCTTTATCGGTCAAACCGCATAACAACATACGTTGTTCCCTTTGTCATCGATATGTTACTTGCCCGAGATTCGATCGTCGGTATCTCAATACCTAGTTCAATCTCGTTACCGGCAAGTCTGTTTACTCGTTCCTTAATACATCATCCCGCAAGTAACTCATTAGTTGCAATGCTTTCAAGGCTTATATTGATGTGCATTACCGAGTGGGCCCAGAGATACCTCTCTGACAATCGGAGTGACAAATCCTAATCTCGAAATACGCCAACCCAACAAGTACCTTTGGAGACACCTGTAGAGCATCTTTATAATCACCCAATTACGTTATGACGTTTGGTAGCACACAAAGTGTTCCTCCGGTAAACGGGAGTTGCATAATCTCATAGTCACAGGAACATGTATAAGTCATGAAGAAAGCAATTGCAACATACTAAACGATCAAGTGCTAAGCTAACGAAATGGGTCAAGTCAATCACATCATTCTCCTAATGATGTGATGCCGTTAATCAAATGACAACTCTTTGTCCATGGCTAGGAAACATAACCATCTTTGATTAATGAGCTAGTCAAGTAGAGGCATACTAGTGACACTCAGTTTGTCTATGTATTCGCACATGTATCATGTTTCCGGTTAATACAATTCTAGTATGAATAATAAACATTTATCATGAAATAAGGAAATAAATAATAACTTTATTATTGCCTCTAGGGCATATTTCCTTCACAAGGTGCAAGGTGCACAGCAGACCGACAGCCTAGTCGGGCTCAAGAGGAGGGGGCGGGAGCGGGGGAGCCACACGGAGCGCCATCGAGCGAAGATTAGCGAGGAGGTTGGTGATGACGTCCCGGTCTCGGGGGCGGCTAAGCGACCGCCAAAGCTGCAAGTTGCCACACATTTTGAAGATAGCGTCAGTTGCACGTCAAAGAGGAACCTTCTGAATGACAAGCTTGTTGCGAATGTTCCAAAGCGTCCAGGCGAGGATCCCAACGCACAACCATCTAATATGGCGGTAGCAGGGAGGGGAGGCATTCAGCTCCGCAAGTAAGTCGGGGAAGTTGGTATTGCACCACTGGCCACCGGCCGTTTCGCGGAAGCAGGCCCACATGAACTGGGCAGTAGAGTACGAGAAGAAGATGTGGTTAGCATCCTCGATCGTGCCACAGATGGGACATATCCATCGCCCGGGACACTACACTTGAGGACTTCGACCCCAGAGGGGAGGCATCCGCGGATCCATTGCCGTAGAAAGATCCGGATCTTCAGAGGGAGGCGGATGTCCCATATCAGATTAAATGGTTCCGGGGCCGTCGATGGCGCGATGGCCGCATACAAGTTTATTACTCCTAGCATTAGTGGAGTAATGGAAGCAGTACATCCGGTGCCGAATCCATCCAGATAGAAGAGGAGAAAACTTAACTATCCTAGCGAGTTCATGAGCTACTTTATTACTCTCTCTATTACAATGATCATAAATTACATGATTAAAATCTGACGACATCGTATAGCAATCATCAATAATTGCACTTGCCACCGAAGAGGAGTTGCCTACTCTCAAAGCTTCCACAACCTCCATGCTATCCGAGTTGATCACGATCTTGCTGCATCCAGTGGTTCTGGCTAGATTCAAGCCAAATATGACCGCCAATGCCTTTGAAGTGAACGAATCATAGCATATGTCCACTCGTTCATTAGCTGCCACAATAAATTTTCCGCTGTAATCTCGGATTACTGCCCCACCGATCGCTCAAGAAGATCATGGTCAAGGCCAGCGTCTACATTTTAATTTCATATACACCATGCATTTGGCTTCTCCCATGATTCAAGACGTACCTTTGCCTTAGTGGAACAAGCAATACTAAAGTTAGTTGAGAGTCCTTGGATAGCGAGAGCAATTTGTGCGGGTTTTTGGATGTCCTCTCCATGGTAATTTTTCCGGTGTTCAAACCATAGGTACCATGCCACAGTGGCCACAACCTCCTTTAATTTGGGAAGGCCTAAGATCTGGACATCAGTTTTCTCTAGGAAAAGCTTAATAGTTCATACGCCACTTCTTCACTTGATTTGAATTGTGTACATCTTCTCTTGACAACATCAATCAGCTCCAATGTCGCCATACCTCTTTTGATCTTAGGCACTCAAAAAGAAAGTATTTGATGCTATCCGGTCCCCGTATTGCATTCCGGACAATGTGTTTTCAGTTTCATGTGACCGCCCTACACAAAATAGCACTATAGAAAAATCTCCGAATAAAAATCTGGATAGTGCGAGCAGACCCTTTGCTCGAGCTGTTCCCATCTTTTCAGGAGAGGCCCTGCCTCGAAGTATCTCGGAAATGAACGGCTCAAAATAAACCCCGGAAACCGAATCCTCCTCCAGATAGGAAGATAATGGTGGGCCGGAAGCCGATGCGCCGGCGCCGCGCCGACCACCCGTCTCCGCCGCCGCCGCAGTCCTTCGGTGCCACGGCCCGGCCGACTTCCCCCCGCTCCTCCACCTCCGCCTCCGCCGTCGCCAACCTGGACGAGCTGCTCTACACGCCGTCCGCGTCGGAGCCCCGGAGCTTCCCGCACGCGGTGAAGCAGCAGTGCTGGGAGAAGGCCGAGAAGGTGCCTGGGCGCGACCCCGAGAGGTGGCGCCGCGACGCGCTCGGCAACATCGTCTTCCGCAAGCTCGTTGGCTGCCCCGGCTGCCTCTGCCACGACTACGACCACATCGTGCCCTATTCCAAGGTCCCAATTAAGAAGCTTCGCTTGCTATTTGCTTGATACATCTGATGAATTTCCGTAGTGCTTTTGCCCACTCGCACGTTTTTGTTTCCTGAACTTGTTGTATCACTGACGCTTTTCAATTGACAGGGCGGGAAGAGCACATTGGAGAACTGCCAGGTTTTGCAGGTACAGATTCCATGTTTGATCACTCCAGTCTCTGTTGTCTACCCGAAAATGTACTATGCCTCGAGCAAGATAATGGATACTCTCATGCTGGTTATGTCTAGAGAAAGATAATGGATACCACTATGGTCCAGCAGACTGTTTCTGTTTATGCTTATAGGCAACCGAGAGAATCAAACTTCCTATTTTATGCCTACCTGTTTGCATATTGTTTGTGCATGCGTGCTACTTTCTTCAGACACAGATCTTTCAAAGTAGTCGCTAGTAGCCACAGATCCCTGTTTGGCCACTCCAGTCTGTTGTTTTCCTGAAAATGTGCTATGTCTAGAGCAAGATAGTGGATACTACCATGGTCCAGTGGTCCAGCTGGCTATTCTGTTTATCCTCATAGGCAAGTGAGAGAACCAAACTTCATATTTTATGCCTACCTTCTCGCACATTGTTTGTGCATGGGTGCTACTTTCTTCAGCCACAGATCCGCTGAAGTAGTCACCAGTATATTAGTCATTACTGTGATGCGAATCAGTTTATTCTATAGAGCATAACTGATATATCAATTCGTACTTGCAGGCTACTGTGAATCGATCTAAAGGGAACAATACTGAGATATCCAAGTCTGAACTAGCACAGAGAAGCGCATATTGTCGGGTTTCAGGTAAGTAATGTCTACCTTGAATGAGCCTGCTGCCTTTAGTGAAGCAGTCACTGAGCACAAAATTTATTCAGACACCCAACTTGCCAAGTAACTCTGTCTGATTTCCTCAGGACGTGATATGGATCTTTTTGAACTCTCTGCCTTTGGGAATGTTCGACGAGGGCCAGATTCAGGGGGCTGCAAAATCCAATGAAGAAATGAACATATCTGATGTGATGTTAACCAGCTTTGAGCATTTGTCTCGAATCTGTGAAGAGGAAGCTTGGTTGACGGCTGTGTCAAATATTATCAGTTATTTGTCTGTAATTTGACACTTTGCGTGAATTATCTGAGGAAAAAGAATCTGCTATTTTGCAGCCCGATATCTGTTGTGTTCAATACGGAGTATATCTTTTGTTACTCCATTTCTTTATCATGGCAATTTTACAATCATACAATTTATCTGGAAATAGTAATGCAAGTAAAAGCCATAGGAAGAATGTTCAATTTGATTTATTGTTGTGATCCAGATAATCTACTGACTGACCTGAATTTTGTTTGTTCTATTTTATTTTATTGTTGAAATGGAGGCAAAATATTTGCCTCGTCTATTAATTAAGAAGAAGAGAGTTGCCCGGTTAATTTAAGGAAAACAGGGCGAAAACTGATACAACCAACCCATACGCTATTGTATATACTTATAGACTTATGGTGACTTGTTTTTGTAAAATACCGAATTAAGGTTATCATGTATTGAGAAGCTTTGTGCATTCTTTTGTCCACAATCTAGAGGATTGACTATCAGGATGAGCTGTGTGACTTACGTGAGCTGTGTCATCTTAGCTGCACTTGGCAGGGACGCCAGGATGATGGGCAAAGATACTGAATCCTGATTCAGGGCTTTTACTTTTTTGTGTTGAATGCCCCAGTTCGAAAGTGTGGTCACCGTATACAGGATTTTGCACAGATAATGCAATCTTTCCATGTGAATTGATTGATCTGACATTTGTATCCACAGATATATGAGTGGATGTGGAGACATGCAGATGTATGATCTTGGTTCGCAACCCACGAATGATGCAATATCCAGATCCAAGGCATGGTGATGCCACTGAAGCGACAATGACTGGCTGTCTTGGGATTTTTTGCAGTACTTCCTGAAACTTTTTTCTACATTCTTATACTGCTTCTGAAATCTCAAACCTGAGTATAATTAACTTCAGTGTCTGAGTTGGAATTTTAGTGCAATTCCCTGCATGTTTTCTACAGTTCGAAATAGACAAAATGTTGCGTTAACGTGAATTTTTTAGTAGTCTAAAACTGTAAATAGATCTGCGCTTCACATGTTAAGATTGTCCAGTGATCATGGCATATTTATGTTCGTAGGTTTATTGATTGTTGTTGATATGCTAAATCACTTCATCAGAAGTCACCAACCCACCATCCTTGATACGTGTATCTTCTTTTAAGAGCACCATGCCACATGCATACTGTATTTCACTGTTTAAAATTTATTACATCCGAATCTTGCTAGTTTTTGTTTATATTTGGAAAGAAGTATGCTGCCAGATTATCCCCAAAAGTTTCACCTGTAGCTTGCTAAATTGATAGCATAAGGATACAGACCGTCTGATGCTCCAGATCTAGAGGAACTATAGGAGTGATGATACATACTAATAGAGTAATAGTAAGCCAAACCTTACTGTTTCTGTTCATTTCTCTTTTCTTATTCATGCATAGATAGGCCTGAAATTTAAATATTTACAAATTGCATGTTCTAGGTGTTCCGTGGTAGTCAAACACTCGAGAGATCAGCTTGCTTGTATGCTTACTTTCTTTCATGCTCTGTGCATGACATGCTCAGTGCTGTAACCGTGTCTATGGTGGGTATGTTTGAAATCCCACTATCGTATATCTTTCCATTTTATTTTATTTTGGTATTAAGCTTGTCTTCACATACAAATAGTGTTCAAAGCAAGTATGATGAATTTGTTAAATACTTAGTGTGGACTGAGGACTTGAAAGTAGTTATTCTCCTAGTGAACAGTGTTGTCCACTTTAGCACTCTAGTGCAGCTTTTCTGTTATGCGCCTTTGATGGGAAAGTGCGCTACAAAAGTTTGGTAAAGTTTGCATCCTTAAGGTTTTAGCTGCCAATTATGTGAAGACACCAAAAGGCAACTGGTGCTATAAAAAAGTGACTACTGCTTGTTGTGTTTGACCTTTAACTCTTTTATTTAAAGTATTGCATCACTTCTTTCATAACGTGGCCGAAAGTCCCAAGGATAGACATGGTGGCCACTGCGCCCCCATACTTGAGGAAATACGGTTGATTTCCTGTTAAGTATGCAGCAAAATAGACTTATTTTTAGCACATCATACTAAACCTGTGTTCTCATCATCAGAAGACTGCTGAAAGAGCAAAAAAGGAGTCAATAATATTGATAATCAGAGGCATGCTTTGTTGGAAAAGCTTTATGCTTCTCTTCTTACCGTAGTATGTTTTATTTTGGGTGTGTCTTTGCCTTAGAGGAGGGAGGGGGCTGCACATTTTGTGTGTGTTCTGATAACCATTGACCAGCAATCAGATGACCATTATATTGGAAGTTTGATAGATCATAGAAGGTCAAACATGTGGCCTATTAAAGGTCAAACTGGTTGACGATGGTGTAAGTGGAAGTGGCACTGCCAGATGCCAATGACTGAAAAGCAGAATGAATGGGGGCAATAATGCATGTTGTTGAGACATTGAAAGGTAGGATGTTACCTAACAGATAGAAAATTCTGTTTAGTGGTATCTACCAGTCTATACGACTATACCCGCCGCCCACACTCTGTTTATTTGTAGGACTACTGGTATCTTTGTTGATACGATGGCACAACTTTCAGACATTACTTTTTTGTCAGCTCCTGATGTTACTTATCACATGATAAAATGTTGATCTACTGAAGTACGCCTCTGAGATATTCATATGACCATGAAAAAAACACGATATTCATATGAGACCATGCATGGACTTGAAGATTTTCTTTGTGCTCATCTTTACTTATTGGTTTTCTTTATGCAGGACAGCTTGCAGTATGTGTGAAGGAGATAATATATTAGGTGTCACATTTAAGGTTAGTGGGTCATCCAGTAGTTGTCTATCACTTTCTTTCCTTCTTCCATGCCTTCCTCCACTTTTTGCATCACTTTCATAACCCAATTATCTCAACTATAAGGATGAGAAAACAAAGAAAAAGAAAGGGAGAAACGAACAAATACATCAGATACTGTTTCTGCTGTCTGTGCAAATTGTTACATTAGAAAGAAATAGACAAATGGAAACAAGCTGGAGATATGCACATAGTATCACATTTCTAAGGATGCAGTGGACTCATCTTTGTTATACAATGGGATCAGACAGCTACCAATTGTTTCGGTGCTATCGTGCAAAGGTAGCCCTGCCAAACATTCCAATCAATATATCATATTTATCTACAGATACAGGAACTTCTGCTCCCAATCTTCCCCAACCCAAATAGCTATCTACAAGTTACCTAGTACAGCTACAGTTACAGGATCTGCTTATAGCTATGTTGAACACTCCATGTCTCTTATCTAGTATGCAATTATCTAATGTACAAAATTTCAGCTGTATCATGCTACATGGTTTTATAGTAGCAGAAGGCAGCATGAAGAATTTCCAGATGGTGCTCAAGATCTCTCTTGGAAGTTCACTGAGCGCGACAGTGCAGCTGGGTTCCCCTTCAAGAATGGCAGGCTATTGTTACCTCTGTGGCTTGACATCTTTGCCTCATCCTTTGGATCAAAAACCCTTGCAAGCTTACACCCTTTGCCATCATCCTTCTCCACCTTGTCACCCTTGATCCCAATAAGTGACCAGATAGAACTCCTGGCTACCTCATCTACGTCATCGATCCGGATCGTCTTGGGCACCCACACCTTGCCATTACCCTTGGTATCTCTTTCCTCGTCACCATCTCTAGGATGCTTTCGGGATTGGAAGCAACTGGACATTGTCGATACCGGAGAAGCAGCACTAGGTAGTGAGCTAGATTGACACTGCGGCTGCGGCTGCGGCTGTGGCTGTGGCTGCCATGGAGTGTTCCAGGCTCCCGGAACCATGCAGCCCCAGTAGGCAGCAGCAGCAGCTGGATAGAATGGAATTGCTACGTTTGAGGCGAAATAGGCAGGTGACGGTGCACAACTGAATGGCCACATGGCTGCCCCGTTCATGCATGGATGCTGCGCACAATTTGCGGATCTCTCTGCTGCAACTCTCTCCCTCGAGTTCATTTGGCTCGACTCTTCTCCCTTTGCCCATCCTTCAGCAGAAGACCCTACTGACGGGGCATCGGTGTTCTCGGTCCGGGTTACTGAGTTGAGCTCCTTTATGTGCTTCATCTGTTCTGAGACGTCTAAGGTGGACGCATTGGAGCCGAAGCTGAGCACCGTGCCATTGGTGTTGACTGGGGTGCAGAGAGGATCACCGGGCAGAGCGGCCCTTATCCTCTGAAGGAAGTGGGAGGCGGCCGATATGCTCTTGCTCTTGCGGCGGCCTGCGCCGACGGGCACGTTGCGCATGGCGCCTCCGGCCGTCCAGTACCTCTGGCAGTTCTTGCAGAAGTGGCGCGGCTGGTTGATGTTGTAGTTGTTGTAGTAGCAGAACTTGGTGTCCATGCTGCTACAGCGTGGGCAGGGCAGGATCTTGTCAGGCTTCTTGAGCTTCTCCTTCTGGTTGGCCGTGTCCCCCTGTTCTTCGTCTTGTTGATCTGCTGCTGAGTTCTTGGCAGCAGATGGATCCTCGACGTCCACAACCTCCGGCTGCTGAGGCGAGCCCATGGAGTCCTGAGGGGCGATTTCTTGCACCTTTGGTTCAGCCGTGGTGCTGCCTCTGTGCTGAAGGTCCTGTAAACATTCAGAACATCTGATGAGTTTCTTTGTATACATGTAGTCTAACTTTGCAATAATTTTGTCGTGAATTAGAGGTCCACACACACGGTGTAATATCCGGGTCATTGACCTGTGACTGCACATGCTTTCCCCCATGCCCAAGTGTAAAATTTGACAAAGTTTATTCATGTTTCGATTCTCATCCGTTAGTGAAAAGAAGCTATGGTGCTTTAATTTGCAGTGGATGATCTACACCAGAGTCGGATGCATCTGATGCTCTTGTAGGTTACGGCACCACATAGTAGTAGCTGCTTTCAGCAAAATCCTTGGAAGCACGCGAAAACGACCTATTAAAAGAGGCAAAGGCCTTTCTTTCTAAAGTCCAGATGTTCAGACAACTAGATCATGTATGTAGTACTAAAAACTGCTGCTATTAGAGAGCAGCAAAGGCGAAATTCTCTTGCTAATGGGAGCTAAACCTGCCTCCCTAACGCTTAACAGATGATGCTACCTCCCAAAATAGGCAGGGAACTCCGTGCTTTAACACCTGATGAGTAAACCAAATACGACTCCTCGCCATGATCAACTCCAAAGCCAAAGAAAACAGGCTTCAAAAATGACTTCTTCTTTTTCCTAGGCTCAGTAAACCAATCAAAATTCCCAATCCCGAGATTCTATAGGCAGACCAGATCACCTGACCTCCAAGCGACACACAAGAACACAAAGGAGGAGGAGGAGGAGGAGGAGGAGTGGACGAGCACCAACCTTGTGGACGTCTCCGGCGCCGGCGTCCGGCACGGGGATGGTCTTCCCGAACAGCTTGATCAGGCAGTCTCCGCCGGCTCCCGCTGCCGCCCTGAGCTGCCCCATCTCTCTCGCCGGCCACCTCCCAAGCAGCAAAGCCGCTCTGTTTCTTCCTTCCTCGAGGCTGTGTGCTCCTCTGCTCTGTGTTTGGATTTTTCTTGGACCAGGCCAGCTACTCCCTACCGTGCTACGCTCGCTCGCGGACAACGAGCAGTAGGCGGCGAGGTATGGCGCGATCGGAGGAGAGATTTTTGGCTCGCGGGTTGCTGGAGCTGCTGAGGGTGGATGGGATTGGGGATAGTCCAGTTTTAAGGAGGAAGAAAGGGGGGTGGGGCCCACGGGCGCGGGCAGAGAGCCACAAGTTGGGTTTGTGGCCTCAGGGGTGCGGTTTTTGATTCGCTCCACCATCTCGCTTTTGCCCCGGCGTCACCCTCAACCCCTTGCGTGGCAACCCAACGCTTGGCTGAGGCTGCATGCACAACACACTCTGCATTCGTCTTGTTTTCCATCCCTCCTCGGCTGCCTTGGTGCTTGCTTGTTGCTGGGTGAAACATGACCTGTCTCTTCTTCTTCCTCGGTCTCTCCTCTTTGGGCAGCATCGGCGTGCCATTTCCCCCCATACGGAGCGCGCTTCGAAACGGTTTAGGCTCGCGCATAGATCGACCGTTATGGGAGGTTTGGTATGAGGTACGTTTCTTGTTTGAAATGGGTTTTGAAATTTGTGTGTGCCAACGGTCCGAATATGTTGAAAAGACTCCTTTTCAAGCTTTTAGCAGATGAGTTGGGTTGGCATTAGAAATAAGCACATGGTAACTTTTTCCCTTAGTAATAATCACCAAGGAGTTCATGTTTTTTTTTACATTATATGGATGAGGAGCATAGATTCATGCACCTTTTACTGAGAAACTATTGCCTCTTGACTGTAACTCTATCACTGTGGAATAAAACTCATTTCCTCCTGCAAAAAAAGAGAAGTTGGTACACCCTACACATTAAGATTCAGTTTGGATTGAGGGCGTTTTTAAAGTTATGTCATGCCATGGTTGTTCATTTACTTGAAATCACATATATTTGTTGTGTGGCCTAGAACTATAGGATGCTCACAAGGCAAACTTAAAA
Source organism: Triticum aestivum (assembly GCF_018294505.1). NCBI lineage: Eukaryota > Viridiplantae > Streptophyta > Magnoliopsida > Poales > Poaceae > Triticum > Triticum aestivum. Next base: position 569,182,151 of record NC_057804.1, on the reverse strand, counting down.
CATCTCTAGCCCTTTCCTTAAATTCCGATAACTACTCAAAAGATTCTTCCTCCCCCCAAAATAACTAACTTCTGCATAAATTTGAGGAACCGAGCAAACTTATGCATTTACTCTCTCTAGAACCCACCATTCAGAATGGATGTCCAGGCCCCTCTCCACCACTGCCATCAACCACTACCACCACCACCCTTCCCATCGACCATCACGGCCTCGCCGAATCTACCGATCGGGAGGAATTGTGGATACACTAATGGGACTCTCTCCGACTCATTTTCCCTGTTGTGGGTGTAGTTGTGTGCTCTCAAATGGGACGAAGAACTACTGTGTCGCACACGGAGTCAGCCTGCCCAACAAGAGCAGTTGTAGCTCGATGAACAGAACAATCTGGAGAAGGGGTGCCGTCGCCGATTTCGGCGAATCGGCATGTCCTAGAGCACATCAACGTGCCACCAGGAGATGAAGAGTACAATAACCCATTCAGTCAAAGAATTTCCCAAACCATGGTTCGTGGAGGACAAATTTTGCCTACCTCCGCAACTCCTTTCTTACACGTGTACGTCGCGATTGCTACACCCTATCAAGTTACTTTTTGGAGATATTCCCTAGGTGCAATAATAAAGTATTATTATTTCCACATTTGTAATTAATGTTTATATTTTTGTGTTATAATTGCAATGGCTCTTGAATATGAGTTGGGAGGAAAACTCAGTTGCATGTGTGGAAACATAAACACCGGATAGTTCCCTCGTCTCGCCTCTAAGACTAGATCGTGTGTTGCATGCTGATCCTCTTTTCCTTATCACAGGGTATTGCAAAGTAACAAGGATGCTAGAAACAATGGAAGAAGATTGTTAACAGAAGAATGGTGTAGGACAGACCCAACTTATGATAATATTATGAGATCTCATCGTCACTTCGTTATCATTATTACCATATCAAGTGTTAATGTATATCCATATATTTAGACCATGAGAATGGTGTGGACCTTCATGCCGAATGGTTACTTTGTGGTTCTCAAACGTTACTCATACTAGGTGATTACAACGGTAATTTTCAGGTACATAAAAAAAGTATTTCAAGGGACTCGATAGTTCAAGAATGGGATGATGGACTCAGTATTATGGTATCGATCATAGCGTGGCAAGACACGAGTGTGATATGATCACGGGGATACCAGAATACGGAAAAGAAAAAAAATGATAACAAGGATAATTTGGTATTGAGATCAAGTTGTTGCTTCACAAGGATAACGACAAAAGTCTCGCCTCGGATTTTGTTATGAATTGCAAAGCAAAGGGAATTGTGTATGCAAAAATTATTTGCTCGATAAATATCTTCGTGTGTATATGGGAATCATTATGGGCGTCCAGATTCCAGAGTTGATTATTGACCGGAAGGTGTTTCGGGTCTGTCCACATATTAACGCACCTTCAGGGTACACGGTTAACGGGTTGATAGAGGACTAGGAGGTGTTAGGAGTAAGAGAGAAATGCATTGGAAATGTTTTGGATGGAACCAGAATGTTCTGGAGGTCCCAGAAGAGTTTCAGCAATACCGGGAATGTCCTGGAAGGTCTGTGAAGGTTCTGGAAAGTTTTGGAGGTGGTCCTAATGGGTTGCCTTCTTGGTTGGACCAAGGCGCAACGACCACATTGCCCCATAATGTTGTGCCCCCTTTATTACTTGGGTTGCAACGAACTTGGAGTGTGGGGAAGGAAAGGATCCTGAGAGGATCCTCCTCCTTGGTGCAGTCAGCCCTAGGGGCTTCATAAGTCCATCTTGCATCAACACTTTTTGTAAGTTCACTCTTTACAAATGATATTTTTCACATTATTGCTCAATTGCAATGCCTTTTTCCCTTCATATTGCATGCAGCACACAGAGATGAAAATTATCAGGAAAATTACCAGACAACATGAAACAGAGCCCAAAAAATATTAGAAGAAAAGTAATTTTATGGAGCCACTAAATTTTGAAGAAAATTATAGAAATTCTTTTTGGCCGAAAGAAGCCTGGAGCTAGAAGATGGGCTAGAGAGGGTCGTAGGGGGGCCAAGCGTCCTGTCCATGCGCCCCTAGGTTGTGTGGGAGCCTTGGCCACCGCCTCTTGACGCCGTTCTGCCTATATTTTTCCCTTGACCTAAAAACTGCTCGGGGATTTTATAGGATTTTTCCACCTTCGCTACAAAGCAGAGCGCTTTTGCCCTTCGACAAGCTGATTTTGCCGAAGATCCATCCCTATGGGAGAGGAAATTCAAAGTCATTGTCATCACCAACACACTGATCATCATTGGGATCATCATCTTCATCAACGCCTTCATTAACACCGACATGTCCATCAACTCCCTCAATCCTAGCTTCTATTGTATGAACTTTTATCTGAGATCCTTTTTTGTGTATAGTTTTTGCTATTGATTACTCCTTGTAGTTGATGCTTAGAAGTTTTATTGGTGAAAGATTCATATGTTCAGATTGTTATTCATACTCCACTAATCATGATCCATATGATGTGTTTGGAGTAGTCCGTTATGTTCTTGAGGACATGGGATCAACCTTAATGCTATTAATATTGTGATATGATGTGATTATCTAGTGGTGATGTGTGAACGACTCTACTTCATATTGATTACTTTCTTTACTGATCCGAAAATGGAGCAGAAAGTATTCTCACCTATTTCCCCAGAGGTGACCCTGAGTTATCGAACCCACGGGAGGAAGGCCCCCCTTTAAGCCAGGGTCTCTAGCAAGATTTTGTTAAAGAAATAATTCTAGCTTTTGACCGGATCAAAATCAAACAACCTTGAGTTGAACAATTATAATAAAAATAGGTACGGGTATGAGATCTTAATGCTTACAACCATGTATTTGTGCTAGGACTAAATATGATCTTAATTTGTGCATTGGAAGTCACCCATCAAGATATGCTTGTTACGAACCAAAGTGGGGGATGTGTCCCAATAATATATTGAACGACACGCGCCCTACATCAAGAATCATTTATCCAACCGAAGGCCATATCTATCTTGCGGGGTTGCCTCGGTAATTAAGATGGCAATAATGAGAAAAGAGCTTTGGGCGTTTAATGACTACACCTCTTGAAGCCCCAGAGATAGGATCCGTGTTACCGTACTAAACCCTTCTGTCACTGGCATTCAGAATAACACTTCACGGTCTCCTTGCCCTTAGTCTCTCCATGGCTCACTCTCCATGATCCTGGGTACCTGCAGGGATGAAGAACGCAGATGAGACAAGAGATATCTATGGAACAATTTTATTTCACACATACGGGGCGTTAATTCAAAGCACTTTCATTGATCCCCACAACAATACAGAGGGTTGCAAGGCTCTTGCCTCAACCCATACCTTACCAAACTACTAAAACATGGAGATCAGATCACACAAAGAATACATCATGGAGATTGATTGATAATATATCTTACAATGAATGTCTTGTGCGAGGCACGATTGCAGGTATGATCTAGTAGAAGAACTATCACTACTAGGGAAAGCCCTAGTAGTAGCGCGGGATATCGCGCTACCAGTAAGGCGCTACAACTATTACTTAGCAGTAGCGCGCTCGACACACGCTACTGCTAAGACATATAGCCACAGCGAGTGTTCACTCCCACGCTACTGCTAATCTAGCTAGCAGCAGCATGTTTACTCCCCATCGCTACTAGTATTTTTTTATTTTTTTATTTTAGTGTATTTATACGCCGTTATATAAATTTTGGTACAATACCAATTATGAGGTTTATATCATTATGTCCATAACAGTGTGTCAAATGAAGGTGGATTAGGTTCAAGTGGAGGCAACATGTGGTGCATGTCAAAAGTATACTACTAATCCAAACTTGATCTAATTTGGACTAGTAGTACTTTCAATGTGCACCACATGTTGCCTTCACTTGAATCTAATCCACCAACACAAGCTATTTAATCATCATCATAGTCACTACCACCAACAATAGCTATTTAATCATCATAGTCATAGTGTAGTACATCATCATCTTCAAACTCATTCTAGCTAGCTAATCACCACCGACACTAGCTGTGCTAGCTATCTAATCACCACCAACACTAGCTAATAATAATCATCATAGTCATTACCACCAACACTAGCTATTTAATCATCATAGTCATAGTGTAGCACATCATCAGCTTCAAACTCATTTCTAGCTAGCTAATCACTCCTACTGCTCTCTCTCGGGTAAAATAGCATAAAACATGTGTAGCACTCCTGCTTCATCATGTTGGAGCATGCAGATGAACCTGTCTCCTAATCATGGACTGCGCTTCTGATTGCTGCCCCCTAGTACTTCTCTGCGATCGTTCACAATTTTGCTCCAGTCTTTTACTTTTAAGCATTCCTTGCTTTTAGAAATCCTGAATGCACTAAAGTGCATTGTAGGATGTCTTGGCCGCAAGCTAACCATTCTCATGTGATCTTTAGTCTCGATCCAATGAGGCACAACATTCATCGGGAGTCCCTGTTGAAGAACATGTATAGTAACATACTTAGCAATGAAGTTTAGCTTAAAAAATAATGTATGCAAAAGATGCACTAAGGGCAAATAGTAATTTTTTACCATCTTTCCTAAATAGATGTGACCGTAGTTCAATACGAACACTATTGGTCGCACGTTTTGAGTACTATGATTTTTAAGTCCAGGAAAATAATTTGTCTTGACAGTACGAAGATCCTCAAGCCATGAAACATAATGATCTATCTCCTCGCAGTTTAGTTCAGCCCCGGGACAGTGTACGGTCATGTCTACCAAGCGCCGGACATGTTTTCTTGAATGGAAATAAGCTGTCAATAGAAATTAGTTGTCAACTATTTTTGAATAAACAATATCGAAGACATAAATATGGTTGAGAAACTCACATAATGGTATAACTGGAGGCATCTGCACATCGACCCAGATGTCGATATTACCTTCAATATCATCTTTCGGACGAATATCAAAGGTGATACCATATCAGGCTCAAATGCATAAGTCTTGCATAGTGCTGGCCAACTTTTGCATTCAAAATAGGTGTAGGTGTCTGCGTTGTATAATTTTGCGTCGAAAGTATAACCATGCTCGGTCTTCAAGTAAACTCTCTTTACCTCCATAATATTTTTCATAGGACTGAAACCTATCTTATCCAAGACAAAAACTCTTGAATGGCAGGGGATACACTAGTAGATTAGTAAAAAATTTAAATTATAAGTTGAAGCAAATGAAGCAGATGTCATGCTTAATTATGAAAAAAGACTTATCGTTGTGACTTACTGTGTCCACTTCGAAGTTATCGTCCAGCTTGATGCTGAAGCGCCTATCATCATCTATGAAGATTATGTCACGCAGGCTGCGCTCGTCTTTGTAGTATTCACAAATACGGAATCCTTTTCATCGTCAGACATTTCCTATGTTCGTAGTTGAAATATTAATTGAAAATCGATCGAAGGCAACTACCAAGATACTCAACACACAAATCCAGGGCACTCGATATTTCCTACATATTCTGGCACAAGTCATGCCAAAATTCACAGAAAAATCTGGCATGACCTTTGCTAAAATAGGACATATCAAGCGTCTGAAATTTGCCGGAACGGAAATGAATCAACACTTCGACAAAACATAGGCCACTCGAAGGTGTAACCTGCAAACATGACCGGCCACTTGGGCAAGCACATATCCTATTTGAGCAACACAAGATATACATTTCAAAATATCTTATAGGACTCATATTGACATGAGCATTCAATAAGCAAAACAAAATCGTAAAATAAATAAGTATTCAAATTAGCATGCATTCAATAAGCAAAAGTAAATCATCTCTTGCATCTGTACATCGTCGAATATTATCACTAATACATCTCGAATAATATCATACATATAACATCACTAATACAACTAAAACCCTAGCAAACGACGGGTATCGGCGCGGGCGGTGGACACCCAAAGAGAAGGAACCATCACAGGATCATAGCTCCAGTGAAATCCCCGGAGAACCTGTGCTCCAACACAACCAAGTAGCGACGGACGTGCGCATCCTCCTCGCTGACACGGTGACGTACCACCTCTGTGGGGTCCTCAAGCCTCTGGACCGTCACTGGCCCACCAAAGAAGGTTCGGGTCAACGATGGGCTGACTCCTCACCAAGCTGCGCTCCCCGGTAGGTAGCGCCTCCCAGTACCAGCCTGACGGAGCCCAGTCCCGAACATGTCCCATCTGGTCAAGCAGGTGTCCTCCGCCGAGTCGAGGACGAGGATGCGGTATAGGCATCGTCGACGTCGATGCGAGAATAATTGCTTTAACTAAAAATAACAACAAATGTGACATGTTCAACTAGTTCTATTAATTCAACTAGTTCTTGCTAAAAATAAACTTACTACAAATAAAAATAAACTAGTACCTAATTAGTACCTAGCTCTTACTAACTAATAAGTACCTAGGAACTACTGCCCTAATTACCATCTAATTTGATGAATCTAGGGGTCGAAAGTGGTAGCGGATAATCCAAAATATCCGATATTCGTATTCGATCGGGTATTCCAATTATCCAACTTAAAAGTCAAACAAGTGGTCAAATTTTACTCATTTTATGATTAATCTTGGAAATTATTATGCATTACAATAGTGTTTATTCATAAACCTATTTATCATTGACTTATTGTATGTCACAAGTTGAATACTTCATGTCACATAACTATTGACTAATACATTTAAGCAATATGTCGCTATTATTCGTATCCATCCGTTCCGCATCCGTATCCGATAACATCTGTATTCGCATTCATATTTGTTTTGTAAATATGAAAACGGAAGTGCTAAGTGCACTATCCGATCCGCACCCGATTCGTTTCCACCCATAAGATAAACCATAACTAATTTGATGCAATTAAAATTTGAAGAACCCTAGGCAGAGGTAGCGGAGGGGGAGGAGTAGGCGTGCTCACCTCGGGTGCTTGCGGCGAGGGAGGGGCATGCGGCGTCGAGGTCGGGGTCGGGGGCGGCGTCGAGGGTGTGCCGAGAGCGATGGGAGAGCATGCGGCGGCCGACGGGCGATGGCGGCGGCGACAACGGAGGAGTTGGGATTTGGGGGAAGTTGCCGTGGGGAAGAATGAACCACGCGGTTAACTCAAAAGTAGCGGTAGCGCGTTCAAGGAAGTGCGTTGCTGCTAAGTTAGCTATAGCGCGTTCCTGGATATGCGCTACTGCTATTCCTTTCTCCTTTCCCCCCCTTTTCATTTTTTCTTTACATTTTATTTTTTTCCTTTCTCCTTTTTCTATTTCTTTCATTTTCATTTACTTTTTCTATTTGCTTTCCATTTAATTTTATTTCCTTTAGAAGTAGCGCCTTTCTGCGTAAACGCGCTGGTACAAAGCAAGTAGCGGTAGCGCTGTTCGCCGTAGATCGCTACTATTATGTGTATCCTATCGGCTAAACAATGGGAATTTTAGTAGTAGCGCTTTTATCTTCAGGCGCGCTACTGCTACAAATTTATCTGTAGCGCTGTTTACGCCAACGCGCTACTGCTACTTAGCACTAGCGTGCTTTTTTAACACGCGCTACTGCTAAAGTTCTGTGTATAAGGTTTTCCCTAATAGTGTATGGTGGTGATGGTGGCTATGGAGATGGAAATAGCGGCGCCTAGGGTTGATGGAGATGGATGAGGATGACTCTGTTCTAGCTTCGCTAGCAGATGTTTCGTTGACATTTCGGCCTCGACCCCTTAGTAGAACTTGTTCAGGTGGACGAGAGGCCTCGGTTTCCATGCCATACGACCGCTGATGCGAGTGGTCGCAGGCGCATGGAACACCGTCTTTTGCTCGGTGGCTTTACGTGCGCCTCCTCCTGATTTCTTCTATCTCATCCTTCACTCCTTTCCATTTTCCCACTTGGTTTCATCCATATTTAGCCCATTTCCTATAGAAACACAATAAAGAGAGGATTTTTGGAATCCTATGCATTCATTAGTCATTTTTGGCAATATCGGAGCAAATATCTTGGTTTAATTCAAATATCTCAATTTAAACAAAGTGTAGAGGAGTGTAAAAATATCACTCATCAAATCCCCCAAGCTTAAACTTGATTGTCCTCGAGCAACATAGAGAGAAATCCGAATCATAAGGAACTCAGTTGTTTAAACCAAAATAACGAGAAGATTTTGGTTCACTTACGATCGGTACGCCTAGATAGCCCTCTGCTTCTTGACATGAAAACTTAGCATAGCTGTAGAGGTGGCATGGTTATTATACAAGTGTTAGTTAAGCAAATATAATCAACTCAAGTTTTTGATGTACTAGATAAAACAACTTTGCAACACTCAATTCTATTTCCTCTAGGCAACACTTGCTTGCCGGGAATGCGCAGAAGAGTTTTTCTTTAGATAGAGCCATCAAAACATAAATTAGGGAGTGAAAGGTATGTAAAGATAAACATGATGCTAGATTGCTCATAAACATACCCGCAAATGTCTCATCCTCAAGGCTCTCAAGCACTTTGTTTAAATAACTGTTTGCTGAAACTTTGGTTGTCACATGAAGGGATTATGCCAAATAAATGATCATGCATAGAATTTCATTGTGGCTTAATTTTGTGAACTAAGGATCTTGGTATATGTCTCTTTCGAGCTCTTGTGATCAGTTCTTGGTATTTACCACATACACACATTCAAGAGAAAGCTGAATAATATTTGATTGTAGTGTTGCCACTATGCACGGTAACAAACTCATAGCTGAAATCCAAGCCGAAACTCTGGTGGATCGTTCATTCGCTAGCGGAGTTCTCAGCATAACATCAAGAAAGGTGACGAAGCCACAATTACACACGTACACGTGCATATAGTAGCAGGGCCATAGCACCAGTGAGAAGCTGAAGCACCATGTAAGAGATAAACACATATTTTTGGCATAACCTTGTTCACCCTTCAACTAAGTTCCTCTAGACAATTTAATACAGTAGTGTTATCAAGTCTGTTAAAATTAACACTATGGGGTTGAGCATTTATAACGTCATCTTCTCTACAAGTTTTCTCAACACCCAAGTCTTTGAAGGCTTTCTCCTATGCATGGTTATTCTTAGTTATTCTCATGTGCATCGATCATCTAGATTAAATAGAACAAAGTCCAAAAATTATTTCACCTACTATAACAAAACCTTTGTTTTAATTATCAGGACTCTCTAAGTATTTCAAGTGCAAAAGACGGGAGTCCTAGGACATACCTTCACGGTCATGAATTTAGACACTTCTCTTCCTTATGCTTGCGTTCCTCATTGTCCGGTGTATATCAACTCCTTTGAAATATAGACAAGAATGCAAACAAACTCCAAGGGGCAAAAATAAAATAAAAAAGCAAAGTGTTGGAACAAACCAACACGAGTGTTTCGAAGCTAAATGAGCTGAAGTACAACCTTATTAAAATTTATTCAAATAATACTACCACATCTTGATGTAGACGTGGTAGTGACATCCCCCAAGCTTAAGCTTTAGCAAGCCCAAACCAGCGGGATCATTGTGGCGGTTGGTCAGGAGCCCATCCTTGGCTCTAGTTGGAGAAGCTAGTAGTCATGTAGGCGGACATGTCTCGAAGGGACGCGGAGAGGCTCCTCATATCATTTGGAGCCCTGGAAAATGTAGAGGTCTGTGTAGGTGGTGTAGGCTTCTTATTGTGGCTACTCCTCCTCCTTGTTGGTGGCGAGTTCTTCATCTACTTATTTAGGTTCGGGGCCTTCTTGGTCAAAAGTTGCATCTCCTTCCTATGGCACATAACGTAGTTGTCCGTTTTCTATGGAGAAACAGTTAGACATAGGAGTGGGAAACAAGTATGCTACTCCAGGAATTTTGATGCAATGATGACCATGGCTACAACCATTCCAGTGCTAGTAAGAACTGAATATTAACAAGGTTGTTACCAACAATGGTGATAGGTGAGAACCCGATGAACGAGTTCACGCCCGAGGGTGGCCCGATCTTCACATCGTAGGATCGAATCGGGAGGGATAACTAGCTACAAGCAGCCGGGGATAACTAGCTTTATACTTGCCAAGGTTGGATGCAACCCATACGCTGGGGATGGCTGACCGAAGCTACAAGAACTCCAACCCACTGTCCGAACAATCGCATAACCACAAACCAGGACTAATCCACACAAAACGGCCGGAACTGTAGAGCACGAACTAGGGGGAACCAGAGGCTCCTTCTCGCGAATCCGAATGAACTCACAAGAGCAAAGGTAGCAAAATCTCTCAGATCTCTCTAGCAGTCTTGCTGCATAAGCTTGTAGCTAAATGGTTTTGACAAAAGGTTCTCTAGAGGATGGGGGAGATGGGGTTTTATGGCAGGGACAACCCCTTTAGCTAGGTGTGAAAATGGTTTTAAAATTAAGCAGGTTTGCATGGTTTTCTTGGGGGAATAAGCAATCAACTTTGGGAGTTGTTGGAGAGCTCCTCGAAAATTCGTGAAGTCTTGACACCCTGGACACATTCCACAAGATTGGCTAGAAGTTTTGACTCACAACTCCAAATGATGTGAGGTTTTTTGCATTGGAAAGATAATTTGATGGAGCTTCTAGCGATGTACCCCTATGGCCCCGTCTCTTCACCACATAGGTGTGACACAACGAAAAATCAGAAATAAAATCTGACAGCATCAGCTTCACTTGAAACTTGTTTTCTTCAAACTTGTTCCTCCAAACCGGTTGCTTCAAGAGCTCATAGGTTGTTGGATTTCTTCCATGTGATACCTAAGTTCAACCAACAACAATGGGGATGAAAGCATAGTTGTGTCATCAAGGTTACAAGGTAAACTTAAGTTAGCATTCACCTGGTCACTTATTTGGTTGATTCGGCTTAGTAATTCCTTCCAACTAAATTCTACACTTTTCTGAAATGTCATGTATGATGTTCCCATGTGCTCATCATCCTTCCTCCCTTGATGAAGAGTTGTCCCGACTCTCTTTGATCTACAAAAGATAAGTAGAAGGGAAGTAGATCATATCCATGTAAAGGAATAATGCAATCCTCATTTGTAGCTTTCACCTTCGAATTGGGTTGCATCTGATCATTTATTTGTTTGTCACAACTTGGAGTTTGTCCAGGGATGATTGGTGTTGTTTCAATGACTGAGATGTCCTCATCATCCCCCCTGTCTTGAAAAGGAGTCGTCCTCGACTCTACCTGGTCATAACACAAAAAAAGTAGGACAATACCAAATCATAATGCAAATGTTTCATGATATAGAGAATTTTAATTTTCAACTTTGCTATCTTATGGACAACGCCAATATGATGCTTTGTTCGACTTAGGAGTTCCTTCCAGCAAACGTTTCCATGGAGTGAAAATTTGTAACCCATCATCATCATGTTCTTATCAGCCTTCCTCTCTAGGAGAAAAGTTGTCCTCAACTTCATTTGGTCTGCAAAATTATAGCACGAGGACAATACAAAATAACTAGGGAAAGAAAATGATGAATAAGCATGTGCAACGTTCAACTTTATTGGATCTTTTATTGCCTCTTCAAAATTAGGAAAATCATATTGCTGGATGGATGATGTACCAAGCAATATTTCTCTAATCTTCACGTCATTGCTTAAAAAACTCATAAGTGCATACCTCTGGCTTCATCAAAATGGAAAATCCTTTTTGTTTTACCTCATTGATTACTTGAATGCCTTTCTGAAAATCAATCTTCACACATGCACCTTGTGTAGTGGTACTGCATGTCCTCCATATTTGTTCTTGGATCTCAACCTCCCATCGTTGCAAGAGAGATGATAGATATGCCTTTAGCACCTGCACATATTGCAAAGAAAGAGAATTTTGTGAAAGGTTAGTCATTGAATGTTCCTCTCTCTTTTCATTTGGTGGAATTTCACATGGCGGTGGATCACTCATCTCGCTATTCTTTTGTTGAAAAATCTCAACCTCACATTTAGTGGACTCATATAACTCACTTATCCTCTCACTCTTATTGTGTGGTATATTGGGTCATGGATCACTTATCTCTCTAATGAGGTGTGGAATGGTCTCAATCTCACATTTTGTGGACTCACACAACTCATTTATCTTCTCTCCCTCAATGTGTGGTATATCTAGGTGGAGATCTTTCATTTCTCTAATCTCATGATGAACAATCTGATACTCACATTTTGTGGACTCACTCACCTCACTTTTCTTACTCTCAATATATGGAATTGTGGAAAGTGAAAAATCTTCCTCACATTTGGTGGAGTCACTCAACTCATTCTTCTTTTCATTCTCAAGTTGTGGGATATTTGAAAGTGGACACTCTTCCTCACTTTTGGTGGGGTCACTCAACTCAATTTTCTTTTCACTCTCAAGTGGTGGGATTTTTGAAAGTAGACACCCTTCCTCACTTTTGGTGGAGTCACTTAGCTTGCTTTTCTTATCACTCTCATGTTGTGGGATTTTGGATTGTGGACTCTCTTCCTCACATGGAATTTGTGGGACATGTTTCTTGGATGTTGGGACAGTAGTGGTGATGGAGATGCCAACATTAGGAGTGAGCCTCTTAGGTGAACATGGGATCTGAATCACCGGAGCCGTTCCATCAACCACAACCATGCATTGCGGTGGGTTGTTGTTGTACCGATGGGTGCCACAACTTCTCCCTCGAGCATGACATCCTTGTTGCACTTTAGGAGCAGCATTGTCACACCCATGAGAATAAACACCATGCCCTCGAGCATGTCCTCCTTGCCGCACTTCTTGAGGAGCAGTGACATGCCCACAAGCGGCAACATCAAGCCCTCGAGCATGTCTTCTTTGTTGCACTTCATGAGTACTAGAGACACGCCCACGAGTAGCAACACCATACTCTCGAGCATGTCTTCTTTGTTGCACTTCATGAGCAACAGGGTATGTTGATGTCGAACCCCATCACCACCTGCTTGAAGACGCTCATTAAGCCTCCTATGAAATTCTCGAACCATGTTCAGTAATTCCAGAAACTCAGCACGTGTGAATGGGGCATCTTCTTCCCCATGGTTTTCTCCATGAACACTCGATCTAGATCCTACCATGTTAGTAAGGCCAAAAGTGGAATAGGATAATTTTGTGGGATCACACAACCTCACCTCTTACTCACCAAAGTTCTTATGAGTTCATATCAGATTGTGCTTCTCCCGGATGTGTTAAAGCGATTGAAGGACAGGGATCAAAGAACAAGCTTCGGTTTTTGGTGGAGCTCGGTGGGTTAAACAAAAAGGGGCTTCTCCTGAAATCAAGTTGATGCAAACCAAGAAAATATGGGGATAGATCTGCTGCACTTTTGCACCAAGAGTGAAAGCACACAACACACAAGCTTCTGAAATTTTTCTACCAAGCTGTAACTTTTGGATCTTACACAACACTTTCTTTTTCTATCTTGACTTTTTTTCGCCACTCCTTTTTTCTTTCTTTGATTTTTTGCCACTCTTTTTCTCTCTCTTTTTCCAAAGCACAACAACCAAAACTGAAAGCAATTATGAAGATGAACTTGGTGCAGATCTAAAAGATGAAGAACATGCAAGGTATGCAACAACAAGATCTCGGCACCAAAAAGGCTTGGATTTATTTTTGGTGGGTGAGGTAGTCTTGGATTATGGAGTCCTCGGACAGCCAGACTATATACATTAGCCGGACTGTTGGGCTATGAAGATACAAGATAGAAGACTTCGTCCCGTATTCGGGTGGGACTCTCCTTTGCGTGGAAGGCAGGCTTGGCGATTCGGATATGTAGATTCCCTTCTCTGTAACCGACCTGATGTAACCCTAACCCCTCCGGTGTCTATATAAACCGGAAGGTTTAGTCCGTAGGACAAGAAGAACAATCATAATCATAGGCTGGCTTCTAGGGTTAGCCTCTACGATCTCGTGGTAGATCCACTCTTGTAATACTCATATCATCAAGATCAATCAAGCAGGAAGTAGGGTATTACCTCCATAGAGAGGGCCCGAACCTGGGTAAACATCGTGTCCCCCGCCTCCTGTTACCATTAGCCTTAGACGCACAGTTCGGGACCCCCTACCCGAGATCCGCCAGTTTTGACACTGACATTGGTGCTTTCATTGAGAGTTCTATTGTGATGTCGAAGATAGGGTTGATGGCTCGCCTTGTTATCGAGGACAACGTCACCTCCGGGGGAGCCCTGGCCTCAAGCCAAACCCTCCGGCTGGGCAGCTTCGTTATGACCGCTCGTTCGGCCGTCGGGCCGATGATGACTTCTCGGGTCATCGAAAATCGTCTCCACGTCAGCACAGAATACGTCGAGCAGATGGATCCGACGGAGTAATCGCCCTTGAACGAGCTCCTGGATCGTATCGCCGCCTTGGGAGTCACTACAGACAACGATCGGATTGGGCTTAAACCCGATCAAGGGGACATTAACTCTCCGCCGATCACCCATCAGATAGCGGTGGTGGAGGAGCAATGCAACAACTCTTCCACTATATTGAGGATGAACTATGTCCGGATTACCGAGCTCACTGAGCCGGATACCCGCTCGCGGGAGGACATGCCTTGAACTCTGAACTTAGAATCGGACTGTGGGCCAGAAAAATTGGTTAACATCCCGGAACTCGAACTATTAAGCTCGGAAGCTCCTCAAGCTCTGGGTACCAGATTGGGTTAGGGTTCAGACTTAAATCCACCCACCCACCTAGATACAAGCGATCTTTCCCACATCAGACAACAATCCCAAGAGACAGTACATCACTTTTGGGCCAGATTCCTCCTTGTAATGAACAAGGTTAAGGACTGTCGTGATGAAGACACAATCTCATCATTTTGCAAAAATTGCACGGACAAGGGAATCCTTAACGCCATAAATCGCTGTCACATATCGCACTTTGCTGACTTGGCAGCGATAGTACAGAAGTATTGCGCGATGGAAAGCACTTGGAAAACTCAGACAACCTTTTGGGATCCACTGGCTCTCACTAAACCCCTCATCCGAACAAAAAGGGTGCACCCTCGCAGGTCACCCGATCCAATCACAAAGAAACCGAAGCCCACTACAGGGCGCGGAACTGTGTGGGAGGGATGTCTCGATAGGCCATGCAAAATACACACCACACCGGATACTATACCAACACACAACCTTAGAGCATGTTGGATACTTCGGCAGGTGGCCAAGAGCGGCGGTGATCTCCTCATCAACAACACCGCAGAGCATCATCCCATGGAAAACAACAGTACTACAGTATTGAAAGTCTTCGAGACTTTCGCCTCGAATAACAAGCACAAGAGAGCACTCCACAGCCTCGCCGAAGTCTGCCACATTGCAGCAATAAACCCCTGGAACGACACAGCTATAACTTTCAATGCCAGCAACGAACCTCAATTCAAAACAGTCTGGGAACCAGCCGCTTTGGTCCTCAGTCCAATTGTGGACGGCTTCGGGCTCACCAAAGTGCTCATGGACGGCGGCAGCGGACTAAACCTCATTTACGAGGAAACTCTCAACAAAATGGAAATAGACAGGAGCCGCATTGAGCAAAGCACCACGACCTTCCGAGGAATTATTCCCAGTCGAGAGGCATGATGTGCGGGAAAAATCAAACTCGATGTGGTATTCGGCACGCCGGATAATTACAGGTCCGAAGAGATAACATTCCAAGTGGCCCCCTTCAATAGCGGATACCACGCCTTGTTTGGGCGGGACACATTCGCGAGCTTCCAAGCTATACCCCACTATGGGTACATGAAGCTCAAGATGCCTGGGCCCAATGGAATCATCACTCTTGCCAGTGATCCGGACATAGCACTCCATGCCAAAAATAAAACCGCCGCCCTGGCCCTAGAGGCATTATCCGAAGCCCTCGCGGCCAAAGAATTAACTGCATTACGCTCCACAGTGGATAGGGACGACGTGATACTCGATAAGTGATCCAAGTCCACCTCCTTCAAACCAGCGGACGGAATAGTCAAATTCCAAGTCCACACAACGGACTCCACAAAAACAGCATCCATCGGGGCACAACTGGACCACACAATCAACGTCACACTACGGGCGTTTTTACGTGAGAATTGGGATATCTTCGCCTGGCACCCTTCAGACATGCCAGGGATCCCACACAGGCTGGCCGAGCATAGCCTCAACATATTGAAGGGATATAAGCCGGTCAAGTAGACACTACGACGCTTTTCAGAACCCAAACGACAGGCTATGGGAGAGGAGTTAGCCAAGCTACTTGAAGCCGGATTCATCAGAGAAATAAAACACCCGGATTGCCTAGCAAACCCGGTGATGGTACCAAAGAAGGATAAATCCTGGCACCTATGTGTCGATTTTAAGGACCTCAACAAGGCTTGCCCAAGGATCCCTTCCCTCTCCCCCACATTGATCAGATTATCGATGCTACCGCAGGGCATGAATCATTGTGTTTCCTCGACGCATACTTCGGATACCATCAAATCAAGATGACGGAGTTCGATCAAGCCGCAACAACATTTATTACCCCATATGGGCCTTTCTGCTTCAACACTATGCCTTTCAGGCTCAAAAACGCCAGTGCGACCTACCAATGCATGATTCAAACATGCCTGGAGAAACAAATCGGCAAAACAGTTGAAGGATACATGGACGACGTGGTCATCAAGACCAGACATGTAGAATCTTTAATAGACGATCTGAGGCTCACATTCGACAACCTCCGAACATATGACATCAATCTTAATCCGGAAAAATGTGTTTTCGGCGTTCCTGTCGGAAAGCTGCTGGGCTTCATCATTTCCAATCGAGGAATTGAAGCAAACCCAGCTAAAATCCGAGCTTTGTCACAGTTGGCTACCCCAACAGATCTCAAACTAATCCAGAAACTAACTGGATGCGTGGCTGCTTTAAGCTGCTTTACCTCCAGATTGGGAGAAAAGGCATTACCACTTTATCGCCTTCTTCGACGAACCGAACACTTCGAGTGGACGGACGCGGCGACGGCCGGACTGGAAGAAATAAAGGTTCTTTTAGCAAGCAACCCAATCCTGGCCGCACCAAACGTTGGCGAACCCATGTTGTTATACATAGCTGCAACGCACCAAGTTGTGAGTGCGGTGTTCGTCGTCGAACGAGAGGAGGACGGACACAGGTTCCCGCTTCAAAAGTCAGTATACTACGTATCCACTGTCCTCACACCATGCAAATCTCGGTACCCCCAGTATCAAAAAATAGCATACGCGGTCTTCATGGCATCCCGAAAACTACGACACTACTTTCAAGAGTGTTCAATCATGGTGGCCTCCAAAGTACCACTCCATGACATAATAAACAACCGCGATGCAACGGGCTGGATTGCTAAGTGGGCTATCGAGCTCCTCCCTTTGACATTACATACAAACCACGGCAGGCCATTAAATCGCAAGTACTGGCTGACTTTATCGCCGAATGGACAGAGGCCAAACTCCCTAAAGAGTACGGCGCATACTCCAGTTGGATCATGCACTTCGACTGCTCTAAAATGCCGGCAGGTCTAGGAGCAGGTGTTGTCCTAAATCCCCCACTGGAGATACAGTCCAATACGTACTCCAAATATTATATACAGACTCCAATAATGCAGCCGAATACGAGGCTCTGTTGCATGGTCTTCGGATGGCTGTCTCCATGGGCATCCAGCGCCTGGAAGTGCGTGGGGATTCAAACCTCGCAATATCTCAAATAAATGGAGACTTCGATGCCAAGGATCCAAAAATGGTGGCTTATCGAAACGCTGTCCTTAAAATGTCAGCTCAATTCGAGGGGCTTGAATTCCATCATGTGGTTCGAGAAAATAATCAAGCGGCGGATGTTCTTGCCTGCATCGGTGCTAAACGCGACCCCGTACCACCTAACATCTTTCTGGAAAGGCTTTTCAAGCCATCCGTGGTGTGGCAAGAGGAGACCGGCAACACCAGTCTGGATCCGACCAGAACCCCAGATTCCGAACACACTGATATAATCGGAGGCTCCGCCACCGAAATAACACCTTCGGCCCATCTCATCATGGCCGTTATCACCCCATGGATTGAACCCTTCTTGATCACCTTAATAGGCAAGAACTCCCCGAGGATCAAAACGAGGCACGCTGCATAGTGCAGCGCTCTAAAGCCTACAAAGTCCATGAGGGAGAGCTTTATAAGAAAAGTGCTACCGGAGTACTTCAAAGATGTATCTCCGAGGAGGAGGGGCGGAAACTCTTGGTTTAAATTCACGCCGGACTCGGCGGTCACCATGCCGTAGCTCGGGCCCTTGTGAGCAAGGCCTTCCGTACAGGTTTCTACTGGCCGACGACCCGAGCAGACGCACATGACCTTGTCCAACATTGCATCGGATGCCAGCTTTTCGCCAACCAAAGCCATATGCCGCCCACCACTCTCCAAACAATCCCCATAACTTGGACTTTTGCGGTCTGGGGGCTCGAGATGGTCGGAACCCTTAAAGGAGGAAGCCATAAGAAAAAAATACCTGTTGGTCATGGTAGATAAATTCACCAAATGGATAGAGGCCAAACCAGTTAAAACGGCCGAATCCGGACCAGTGATAGACTTCATATCGGATGTTGTGCACCGTTATGGTGTCTCCCATAGCATCATCACTGATAATGGCTCCAATTTCACAGCCGATGAGGTAAAAACTTGGTGCGGCAACATGAGCATTAAGCTCGATTATGCCTCCTTCTATCACCCTCAAACAAACGGTCAAGTCGAACGAGCCAACGGTCTTATTATGAGCGGCATTAAACCTAGACTAGTGCGATCCCTAAAAGAATGAGACACGCACTGGGTCGAGGAGCTTGACTCCGTACTCTGGGGGCTACGGACCACGCTGAATCGCACTACCGGATATACACCCTTCTTCATGTGTACGGCGCAGAGGCTGTATTGCCCTGCGATATTATTCATGACTCACCTCGAGTGCGCATGTATGAAGAAAGAGAAGCCGATCTTGATCAACAAGACAGTTTAGATGCCCTGGAGGAGGAGCGCGACATCGCAAAAGCCCGTTCTACATTTTATCAACAACAGGCTCGCATGTATCAAAGCAGAGAAGTACGAGCCAAAACTTATAATATTGGCGAACTCGTTCTACGTCTATTGGAGAAGAAAAAGGACAAGCTCAAGCCCAAGTGGGAGGGTCCCTTCATTATTGACAAAGTTCTCACCGGAGGAGCGTATCGTCTGCGTGATGCATCAGATAATCGACTCGAGCCGAACCCATGGAACGCGGCCAGACTCCGAAGATTCTACACCTAGCGCCGAACTCTTTGTTCGTCTCCTTCCCTTCGTTCTTTTCTATTTATTTTTAGATCTCCTTTTGCTCTTTCTTTCGTAGCTTTAAAGCTTTAGTGTGGCTGGACCACACACTCGCAACGCACTAATCTTCAAGTACGTGCGATCATTATACCTGGGGGCTTCTTATACAGAAGCTTATTGCAATAACTTTTCGAGCATAAAACTCATCCCATATGTGTCCTTTTTTTTCATATGTGCCTTTTCTCTGCCATTATATGCATCAATATGACTTAAGTTTTGGCCAAGCTGGGTTGCCTGGCTCATGTGCTTATGCCCTACGTCCCCGTTAGTTCGGCGATTGTTACTGCCGGGTACTCCAGATGTGTACCTCAGTCTGGGTGAAGCCGAAAGCTAGCGTTCTTAAGGGAATATTCGGTCGGTGGACTAAAGACGTGTCTTATTTATAACACTATGAACCCCTAAATATCAAATATACTGCGATTTTTTAATCACAGATTAGACATGCACGTTAATGCATGCACACCCAGCGAAAGGAACCCTTAACGGAACTATTCTCTCTGGAAGATGTTTCTTACTATCGATGTACTATAACATAGCTAGTTGGATACTTGTCTGTTCAAGCAACTATGAACCCTACGCCTGGTTTCCACGCGTACCCCGGTTTTACATTACTGAGCGGGTATTCGGAAACACTCTGGACTGTCAGGTCCGGAGGCCGAAGCAAAAAGGTCCACCATGACAAATGATTTACAATCCGGCTAGGGACAAACTTGTCCTTTGAAGTACATAGTCATTTTGACTTAAAAACTTCCTCTTCTATGCCATCCAACAGGTTGTCTAGCTTACAATCCTGTTGGGAATACTTGGCCGCTAATTCTACCTGGTCATATACCAGACTAACTGGAATTTCTTTCCCATCTGACCCTATAGGTCTGACCTGGGTCATATGATTTGGATCGAGCTTGGTGTACCGTGTTTTCACATGGCCCAAGCCTCCCTCGCACCTTCTCGACAAGCTGATATCTTCCATAGTCGGAACCGCTGCTGCGCTCCCTTGAATAGCCATACATGCTCCTCCATACTTCCTGGTAGGGATGCGGATGGCCACAAGGCCTTGGCCACACTCCGCATCGCCTGCCGAACTTGCTCGTGCAGTTGCGAAAGCTCTTGTAGTAGATCACCTGAGGATCCGGGCATCTCTTCTTCGGGACGGCCAGTCAGCATACCTACAGACATAACTTTGTTAGTCCGTTTCTTCTCTAAACTATATAAAGGTTCGTTTGAGCACATACTAAAAATGCCGCGTTGAAGCCTTTCATTTTCCTTCACGGAGTCAGCTAGTTGGGCTCGAACATCTTTCAATTCTACGCCCAGCCGGGTATTGGCATCTTGGAGATTGTTTTCTCCTGCCTGACCCGTGTAAGTATACGCTCTCCAGCATTTAGTTGTCTTTGAGCTCTTTGTTCATCCTCTTGTAGGATCTCCGGATTCACTCCGGGATTATCTGCGGAATCTGTTATCAGATCTAAAACGTGTCAATACTGCTGGTACACGTGATTACGTTTTTTTGTCAATAGAGAGAAACATTACCAGGCGAGGCCTTCTTGGATTCCCCTAGCTCGGCATTTGCGGCCCTTAGCTGGGTTTGACACTTCTCCAGCTCTTGAGACAATAGGTTATTCTTCTCTGTGAGAACCTATTCATACAATGATCCTTAAATTAGTTGTTCCAATTGTTTTAAGTCTCAGGGGCTACTGATATACATAATCATCAGATTTTACTTACCCGTATATCTTTCAAATACTGGTCTATGGCTCTAGCAAGCCCATCTCGAGCAGCTCGAATATATGCATCACCCGAGTTGAAGGCATTGAAAGCCTCTTAGGAAAAACCAGGGTCGCGGAGTGCGGCACGCCGACACCGATGATTCATGGCGCTCTCCACTTCAGAATTTGCAGCGGATATTCTATCCTAATCCTCTATATGAGGACTGTCTGGTATCGCCTCCGTGTTAGCCTCCGCCCTCGAGACCGGTTCCGGAATCCGGCTTGTAGAGGCATGACGGGTAGGATCCCCGGACATAGTCCGGCGGATGTTCTTTCTGGCAAGACAGAACGGATAGTGTCATACTTTAAGATGACAACCACGGAGCATGTTTAAAACCATACCTCTTTGATGACGGCTCGGCCGTGTTTCTGTTCGACTTCCTTTTTGGAAGCCTACCCGTCTTGGGCGCCCCTTGTTCGTGAGTCACCTCGGGTTCGGCATGGCGCACCGATCGCCTCCCCTTGAAAGCATAAGAATTGTGCGGTGGGTAAGGCAGAAAGATTGAATCCTTTTTGGAAGATAAGTCTCCTGTTTACTTACATGTGATACAGGGAGGAGGCCGGGATAGTCGGCGATGATGGCCACTTCGGTGCTGTCATAGCTTGCCTTGTAAAACACCCCTTCCCCAAGCTCCACGAATATGTCCGGATCCTCTTCGAATCCTGGGTCAAGGGCCCGGTTGTGATCCTCTGGCTGTGGATCTCCCTGGTAATTTTCCGCCATTCCTGTTATGGATGGACGGATTAAAAAGGACTCGGGGAATAAATAGAGTTGAGTCATGGATAGCAGCTCCCCAGCTGGGAGGGTTGTACATGGAAAATCTGTCCCGTGGCTTAATGCGGATGAACTCCTCTTTTTCTCCTTTGTATAAATCGGACAATATTTTCACTAGAGCGATGGTGGAGTCCGGACCTTTCCGACCGCAGTGGGTGGCGTCGTCTTCTCTGTTGAAGTGACACATGGGACACCCTCGGCACTGGAGTGGCTGTACCCACCGCATTATGCATATTGCCATAACCTCAATTATTGTTAATCCGGATTGAGCAAGCATTTTTATATTGATCATCAATTGAAGGACCTCCCTGCTATCTTCCTCCCTGAGGCTCCGGGGACGCCAGTTGAGGCGTTTCTTTAATGGAGCGTTTGTAAACTCAGGAAGACCCATTCGGATTTGGTCAGGAAGGGAGACGTCCTCTATATAAAACCACTCGGAAGGCCATTATTCGGATGCCTTCTTTGGTATGCCGGATAGGTATCCGGTCCCGGCGATGCGCCATATCTCGGCTCCGCCCACTTGGAATATTGATCCCTCTTGATTGCGAGGGACGAGGCAGGACAACTTCTTCCATAGCTCAAAATGGGCTTCACATCCCAGAAATAACTCGCAAAGAGAAATGTAACCTGCGATGTGCAGGATGGAGGTAGGGCTAAAGTTGTGCAGCTGGAGGCCATAGTACTCCAAGAGCCCGCAGAGGAATGGATGGATTGGAAATCTGACACCCCTCAGCAAGTAAGAGACAAGACACACTCGATCCCCCATGGATGGATTGGGAAAATTCTCCGCTTGCTCCCCGCCGACGAAACAAGTCAATCCGGCTCAGACATGGACTAGATATGTAGGAGGGAGAAACCCCTAAGTCTGCAACTTCACCAATTGACCGTGGGATATGGTACACTTCTCCCAATCGCCCGACTTGACGCTGCAAGGGCAGGAGGAGGAACTGCGAACGCTGGTCATGTTGGAATGGTTTTTGCGGGTGCGCTCTGATGGTTCCTCACTTGGGGAATATGGTGTGGATTGGATCTGAAGATCCCCATTTCTTTAAATATACAATTTACTTACATGGTTAGGGTGGCAAGTGTAAAAATGCCCCGACTTCTCGCATTCGCTCGACACATGGAAGCTAGAATTATTGGAGTACAGAAGCCGAGGAACATGGCATTAAATGGGAAGCCGGACACTGCACTTTACTACTTTGGAGAGTTCGGAGAAGGAACCCGTCTTGCAATGCCGAAGACAATCTGCGCACCGGACTCATTGTCATTGAAGCCTGGTTCGGGGGCTACTGAGGGAGTCCTGGATTATGGGGTCCTCGGACATCCAGACTATATACATTGGCCGGACTGTTGGGCTATGAAGATACAAGATAGAAGACTTTGTCCCGTGTCTAGGTGGGACTCTCCTTTGCGTGGAAGACAATCTTGGCGATTTGGATATGTAGATTCCCTTCTCTGTAACCGACTGATGTAACCCTAACCCCCTCCGGTGTCTATATAAACCGGAGGGTTTAGTCCGTAGGACAAGAAGAACAATCATAATCATAGGCTGACTTCTAGGGTTAGCCTCTACGATCTCGTGGTAGATCCACTCTTGTAATATTCATATAATCAAGATCAATGAAGCAGGAAGTAGGGTATTACCTCCATAGAGAGGGCCCGAACCTGGGTAAACATCGTGTCCCCCGCCTCCTGTTACCATTAGCCTTAGACGCACAGTTCGAGACCCCCTACCCGAGATCCGCCGGTTTTGACACCGACAGTGGGGCTTTGGACTTCTAGCATAGAAAATACAGCATCAAAAAATATCTAAAGGGATGATAGCAAGATAAACTTTGATAACAGATCCTACCGTGTCAACGAAAGTTCTGATGCCAGATGATAGGTGAGAACCCGATGAACAAGTTCACGCCCAAGGGTGGCCCGATCTTCACGTTGTAGGATCGATTCGGGAGGGATAACTAGCTGCAAGCAGCCGGGGATAACTAGATTTATACATACCAAGGTTGGATGCAACCTGTACATTGGGGATGGCTGACCGAAGCTACAAGAACTCCAACCCACTGTGCAAACAATCGCAAAACCACAATCCGGGACTAATCCACACAAAACGGCCGGAACCGTAGAGCACAAACTAGGGGGAACCAGAGGCTCCTTCTCGCGAATCTGAATGAATTCACAAGAGCAAAGGTAGCAAGGTCTCTTGGATCTCTCTAGCAGTCTTGCTGCAAAAGCTTGTAGCTGAATGATTTTGACAAAAGGTTCTCTAGATGATGGGGGAGATGGGGTTTTATAACAGGGACAACCCCCTTAGCTAGGTGTAAAAATGGGTTCAAAAGTAATTAGGTTTGCATGACTTTCTTGTGGGAATAAGCAGTCAACTTAGGGAGTTGTTGGAGAGCTCTTCGGAAATTCGCGAAGTCTTGACAGCCTGGACACATTCCACGAGATTGGCTAGAAGTTTTGACTAACAACTCCAAATGACGTGAGGTTTTTTGCATTGGAAATATAATTTGATGGAGCTTATGGTGATGTACCCCTATGGCCCCGTATCTCCACCACATGGGTGTGACACAACGAAAAATCAGAGGTAAAATCTGACAGCATCAGCTTCACTTGAAACTTGTTTTCTTCAAACTTGTTCCACCAAACCGGTTGCTTCAAGAGCTCATAGTTTGTTGGATTTCTTCCATGTGATACCTAAGTTCAACCAACAACAATGGGGATGAAAGCATAGTTGTGTCATCAAGGTTACAAGGTAAACTTAAGTTAGGGTTCACCTAGTCACTTATTTGTTTGATTCGGCTTAGTAATTCCTTCCAACTAAATTCTGCACTTTTCTGAAATGTCATTTATGATGTTCCCATGTGCTCATCAAATGGGGCGAAGGTGATTGTAGTTGAGGCCAAAGGAGTTTGCCAACATGGTGATCATTGCTCCACACTTGATATCTCCTTGTGCATGATTTGCTTGGTGTGCGAGGTGTAGCAAACCTATTGCCCCTAGGTTGGGCGAATAACCGACGTCAAGGTTTGCTGCTTTCCCAAGAATTAGCATATTCTTGTCATTTACCTTAGACACTTCTCCTCATGCCTGCAACGAGTTAGTGATAACATAATAGAAATAACGTATAGCAGGACTTTCAATGCAACTAGGTCTTTTCCTAGAGCCATGGCAACTCATCTGATAGAGGATTGCCTCGAGTGCGGGTTAGTGAACTCATAAACATAGCAGATGTCATGATGGTTGTTGGGGAAGCGAAAGTGACCACACCACTCATCGAGAGAGATGTTGAAGTCCTGGTCCAATAGATGGAAAGTGATCCCTCCTCCTCATATGCATTTGGCATAATCCCAACATTATGTGAGAGAGTACTAAGAAATGCAAGCGTAATGCGTTCATATGTCTCACATCTCTGATAAAAAAAATGATGCAACCCGGAATTATCAAAATCAAATCGAAATCATTAGTAATACCTAGCTTGGCGAGTGTAGACTCACATGCCCATTTGG
Organism: Triticum aestivum; assembly: GCF_018294505.1. Classification (NCBI taxonomy): domain Eukaryota; kingdom Viridiplantae; phylum Streptophyta; class Magnoliopsida; order Poales; family Poaceae; genus Triticum; species Triticum aestivum. Next base: position 569,156,815 of record NC_057804.1, on the reverse strand, counting down.
TTTCTTTGACCTTCCCTGTATGAAGCTTCTAGTATTTCTTCCTTGCTTCACGGTCGGTGAAGACGACCCCCTGAGTGAAAACTTGTTGTTGTTGTGCGGTGTTCGTGGATGAACTCGGTGCACTGCGAACACGAGTGGACTTCCTCATAAACATATACAAAATAAATATCAGTCCAATACAATGAAACAATATTGATCCTATGGTAGTCACAACATCATAGTCCCCTAAAAACATCAATGAATCCAAGCCAAACTCAAATTTGGATAAAAGTATGCATTTCCTAGACATGGCAATGCTACGCATGTAGAACATGGATTCATGAAAAATAATTTTGGGATCGGAGGATAAACGTACCATAGATCGATCACACAGAAGGATTGGAACCTTAATCAGATGAGTAGGGAGATCATGCGAAGGTGTGCTAGGGTTTGGAGAGGTTAGGTGGAATAATAAGAAGAAATGAAAGAGATGGGGCAAAATACCTTCTTCCTCGGGTGATTTGTGGCTGCTAGAGGTCCATACAACTGGAGCGCCTGTATGGAAGGCCATTGTTCATTCTGATAGCTCATTCGTGTCTGTTCATACCTCATGCGACTGCTCAAGCGACTCGTAGTGTCTGTATGGAACGCCGTCAAATGTTCTGTTCTTTTTTCTTTCCTAGTCAAGGGCGTCATACGATCGCGTATACGAGAAGTGGCGCTAGTATGAAACGTCGTCAAATGCTATGGACTTCTTCTCCGTTTCTTCAAAGAGTTCATGCGACCGGCCATGTGAGCGGTGGCGCACGTATGAAACACTGTCGTCTGCTCTATTGCTTTGCTATTTTCTGCTGGAACCATCAGGAAATCATACAACCACCCATACGACCTTGTTGGTCGCATGATAGGCCATTTTGTGTTATTTCTTTTGAAACTCATTGTTTTCTTTATATTCTTATGGGGTTAGTTCCAACACAATAAATAAGCATATATTCGGGCATTTAAACGTTAATACAACACATAATTAATTTGCACATGACAAAGTCTTCATTAGAACAACTCTTCCAAACTCAACTTCTTTAACTAGAACTTCAACACTCTTTTTACCGAAACAAAAAAAACTTACTTTTCTACTTTATTCGCATGGGTTGCCTCCCACAACGCGCTTGTTTTTGGTCAGTTAGCTCGACCTTAGTGAAGATCATGTAGGTGCAAATACACAGAGACCGTAGCTTCTAGCATTAACAACAATGCCTTCTCTGGTGCATGTCTTCATTTCTTTTTCTTGCGGAAATGTCTCACAAAGGATCTTTAGCGGGTAAGTGAAATCTAACATTTCCATCAAATATATTTATCACAGCTTTGATAGTCCTTAGAAAAGGTCTCCAAATTGGTCCTGTTGAACTATGGAAATTAAGTTTTGTGCTATGGGTTCACGCATAAAGTTATTGCTAGGAGCACAAAACTTCCAAGATTATGAGCTATGATAATCTGTTTGGGGTTTTTCAACTAACAAGACTTGCAACAAAAATAAAACAAAACTAAAACTAAAACTAGAAATTCAACAAAAAGTCTAAACACAAAAACTAGGAATACTCAACTTCTCCAAGGCAACAACGCCACAAAAAGGCTCTGATTACTTCCTTTAGTGATCCGGAAATAGAGCAGAAAGTATTCTCACCTATTTCCCCAGAGGTCACCCTAAGTTATCGAACCCATGGGAGGAAGGCCCCTTTTAAGCTAGGGTAAATAGCAAGATTTGTGTGTGTGGGGGGGGGGATGACCCCTGGGTAGGCAGCGGAACCCAGATCCCTTTTTAAAACACGGGGCAACATGCGCCCCTCAACCCGGCAGATCGCTGGCCGGCTCCCCAGCGCGAGCTGGCTAGGCGAGGCATCCCGGCTGGTCGGCTGGCCATGTGCCGACTAGCCGTGGGTCAGTGGCCGTCCCATCCGGGTATACAACAAGACAACTCCCCATGACGAGCCAAGCGTGGCAATAGTGTGCTACCTACCCAGGCTGACCGGAGCGAGCATGGCTATAACGTCCCCCGTACCGCTGATCAGGGCGGACGACGACCGGGTGACGCGACACTATGGCCACACAGCGCCAACCACTCCATGATGCCAGACAAGACGAATCACAGTACCATGCAGCCGACGGGGCCCGTGCCCGGGGACCCGGCGGATCCCGCGACCAGGCTGGCCCTACTACCGGTCTGCAGGCGATGACACCAGGGCCCTGTGCCCATGTAATCTTACCATTGTACCCCGGGGCGGCGGCCTATAAGACCCCCCTGTGCCCCTCCATGCAAAGGGTTGAGCTCTCATTAGTCAACCCACCCAAAACACACACACTCGGGCTAGAGGCAAGGCAGAGGACCAGTTCCCCCTTCCTCGCCCCAAACAGCTCCAGGAGCAACCTTGTAGCCCCTTCCGCCTGTTCATACCACATTCATCAGGACTAGGGGTGTTACCTCCCCAGAGGGCCCCAAACCTATGTACGTCTCGTGTCACACACTAGCGCGTGCCAACCTTGCCTCCGGAACCCACCGGCGTGACGTAGCCCCCCACTTTAAGCCATCCCATGGCATTTGCCGTGAGATCACCATGATAGTTGGCGCCCACCATGGTGCTGCTTGTGGCATCAGCCGGAGTCAAGTTTCGGACGAGGACCTTCACCAGCTCCGGCGAGCACAACATGCACGGCATGGTTCCCGCATCTGGTGCGGGCACCACCGGCCTTGCTGCTAGCTCCATCGTTCCCTTCGGCACGTTCCACGTCTCCGTCGCGCTCGTCCCCGACATCTTCCCGAGCAAGGTGTACAACGTCACCGTCTCGCCCGTCCCTATTGATGGCGCCATCTCCAGCGATGTTGTGGACCTCTGCACCCGCATGGAGGTGCTGGTCACCAGCTCGAGCGCCACCGGCTTGCTTCCCAAGGCGCAGGCTGCTGTGGCTCCTGCTCGCCTGGGGCTAGTCCGCCCCCCTGCGAGTGGCGGTGCATAGCATGTGCACCCCCATCATCCCTGATGCCGATCCGGCCGCAGCTGCAGCACATCTCAACGAGAAGCGCCAGTGCCTGCTGGACGAAGCCACAAAGCTCGCTGCTGAGTGGTGCCAGGTGGAGTCTGCGCATGCGAGCACGACGTGGCCCATGGCATCACACCAACCAATCCTGAGCCTAGCCGGGTGGCCGAGGTGCGACGTCGTGGCGACACCATCGGCCGCGCGCTCGGCGTGAACCCGCCTGTCTAGGACACCCCCGTCAAGAACATGCGTTCCGTGGAGGTTGCCATGGCAGATATTGAGTTCCTGGAGGGTGAGGAGCGCCTCCAGCGGCAACAACGCGTCTGCAAGCTTGTTGCCATGGTGAACGAGCAGCAAAACCACCCCGATCCGGTCCAGCGCACGGCTTCCGCCTCACATGACCCGGAGGACCCGAACGGCGGCCGCTGGCCTATGCTGCAAGCCTCTTCCGCACACCCCGACGCCAGCCACTCCGGTTGGCGCTGGGGTAGCCAGGGTTGGCACAACCGACCCTGACGATTGATGACGAATGATACGGCGAGCCGGCCGAAGATGATCCTCACTAGTCAGACGCCCCGCAGCAGCCGGTGTTGGTGTCAAAACCGGCGGATCTCGGGTGGGGGTCCCGAGCTGTGGATATCGGATCAATGGGGAACAGCGGACGAAGGAAACGATGTTTACCCAGGTTCGGGTCCTCTCTAATAGGTAAACCCTACAGCCTGCTTGGTTATATTGAAGTGTATTTGAGGATTACAGGGTCGATCTACCACGAGATCAGATGAACTAAAACCCTAGTCGAGTAGGATGATGGTTGTTGTTCTATCCTCTACGGACTAAACTCTCTGGTTTATATAGGCACCAGGGGAACTAGGGTTACACATGGTCGGTTACAAGGAAGGGATAAACATGTCGATTCTTCTCATCTTGACTTGGAGGACTCACCAAGGCACCAAAGACTTCATGTCCGGACATGAAGTCTCCTCATAGTTCGGCCTACTAGCATTGGCAACGCGGCCGACTATCCGGCCCACGAGGGATAGGCCGGCAGGCCGAGGACCCCTAATCCAGGACTCCCTCAGTAGCCCCCGAACTGGCCTCCAACGCCGGTGCTTCATCATGTCTTGAGATCTTAACATGCTCGATGTATCCGGCTTGCGGGGTGAGTTCCTCTCCTTCATGTTCAACATAATTTCCGTTCATCAGGTTCCAAGAGCTTCTAAACTTGAGTTCGGCCATATGTTAATTGGGTAATGTTCGGAATCCAAACCGCTGATAATGCTTAGCCTCGAAGGCCAACCGCCAAAGTGTGAATAGTGCGTTGACCTGATAACTTCCGGCAAAGGCTCACACTTGGTCAAAAACATCAAACCGTCATAAAAGCTCGATTCGTGGTTCGAGGCAACTCCTCCATTGGCACGTTCCATAAAGGTAGAGATCGTGCCTTCCCTTTAAGGGATACAATTAATGATTTTGGGTTATCCCACTTGCGCATAACGCTGCGATCATATTGGGAAGCGGTGAAGCCCGCGGTGCAATAAGAGGTGCTTATAAAAGGGAAATTACTATCCTCATCTGCACACGCCTTCTCTTCCTCTAGCCATCACTTTCCCCATCTACAGAGCTCCATCGCTCCGTCCCATTCACCCTGGAGAACTCCTCTCCATCCCTTCCCTTAATTCGGTCATGGCCGGATCTGGCTCGGGAGGCAAGTGGAGGCCTCCGTCGTCACCAACAAGGACATCAAAGACCTGAAACGTGCTAGCTACATCCCGACCAATGTTGTTCACCATGCTCCAGAGGAGGGCCAGGTCATCCCCACGCCGCAGCCGGGCGAGAGGGTGGTGTTCATCCCCCACTTTATTCGGGGACTGGGCTTTCTGGTCCACGCCTTCGTCCGAGGGCTGATGTTCTTCTACGGGCTGGATTTTCACGATCTAGCCCCAAACTCTATGCTTCACATCTCGGCCTTCATCATTGTTTGAGAGGCCTTTCTTTGGGTGCAACCGCACTTCGGCTTATGGCTGAAAGTCTTTAATGTCAAGATGAAGATCGTCGATGACCAGCAAGTGGATTACCGGGGGGGGGGGGGGGGGTGGGGTGGTCAGCAAGCTTGCCCGGGTTGAGTGGCCGGAGGGCACATTCATAGATACTGTCAAGGTTTGGCAGAAGGAGTGGTTCTACATTACAAAACCATGTAGCTTGGGCAGCATCTCTCGTGTTCAGATTCGGAACCCCAGCGAGGCTAACTTCTTGGACCAAGAAAGGTCTTGACTGGGGGTCTCCCGAGGAGGTGGAGTTGCTGCAGAAGCGCGTCGCTAGCATGAAAAAGGCGGGCGCCAAGATGACCAATGTGATCCAAGTGATGCTTTGCCACCGCCTCCTCCCTTACCAGCAACAAGACACCCCAATGTGGGCTTACAAGCCCGAAGACCACGTCACCGTGTTGAACTTCTACGACACCACCCATGAAAAACTATGGAAGGTGCCGTTCAAGCCTTAGAAGGAGTGGCCGGCCATGGGGGGGGGGTCGACCTCAACGTTGTGCATCCCCTAGGGAGGTAATAAAATTTATTTTATCCTTTTGTATTCGGATATCCGTGTGTTATCAAGGGATCTGACTCTTTCTTCCTACCTTCACAGGGTTGGTTCAGAAAGGCTGCGCGGATCGACAGTCCGGCCCCGCTGCCCGAAGACCCCCGGTCGGCTCAGCTGGAGGAGATGCTGACCATGGCGCCGTACAAGGTGCCAGAGAAGAAAGAAAATAAGAAGAAGAAAGAGGCACGAGAGGCCAGGGAAGGCTGTCGTGGTACTAAGTCTGACAGTAAGAATAGGGGGTACATATGAGGAGGCGAGACCCTAGCTATGGCGAGGTTGTACACACGAGTTTACGAGTTCAGGCCCCTCTCGGAGGAGGTAAAAGCCCTACATCTTGGTGCCCTGAGGTGGTCAACTGGAATATGGGTGTGTGTTACAAAGGGTGTGATCCCTTGTCCCAGAGGAGGGGGGGGTGGCTTATATAGAGTGCACCAGGACCCCACCCAACCTCTGTTACAGGGGTTCAATGTACATTAAGACAGGGCGTTACTGGTAACGCCAGCTATAAAGTGTATTCAATGATCTTTAAGACTACAGAGTGAAAGCCTGACTGTTGCCGTCCTGAGTGACTCTAGGTCTTCTGTACTCCGAGTGGTTTCCTATATGGTCGAATGACTCCATCCAGGTCGAGTGAAATGGGGGGTATCCGAGTGAGGTGTCTGGTCGAGTGGATCGCACTCGGTGGCTTTAGTTGATACTTGTTATATCTTGAACGTCCTTGATTCTAGGGTGGTGACCTTGGGTAGGGCGTATAGGTCAGGTTTATGACCCTACCCTAGGTCTATGGTATCGTCATTAGCCCCCGAATGGATCGAGGTCCGAGTGGAAAAGAAGGTTGAGGTTGGTCCTTTCTTGACTCTTGTGCTTCACAAATATTCATGCCGGGTTTGAGGTCTATGTTGGAATTTCAACTTCATTTCAGTCGCCTTGATCGATTTAGAGGTTGTCGAGTGAACTTATACTGGTACTCTTTGAGTGTCGTTATGACATGAGATATTTGGCGCGATTGGTTACTATGGATCCTGGATCGCATGTGATTCAAAAATTTGGGGAAGCGCAGGCGGAGCGCTCTGTAGCTAGTGGGATGGATAGACGGGGGCGCCTCGATTCCCGTGCAACCTTTTTCACCACGTATCCGGTGCGCGACTGTTGCGGGATTTGACAGGATCGCTCGGGCCCATGCGTCAGCCACTCAGAAGTAGGCCCTTAAAAGGCGCCGAGGCCAAGGCGTCCACACTGTGCACTCTCATTCCCCTTCTTCCTCCTCTATCTCTCCACCGCATCTACTCTCGCCCTCGACGCCACTGCTCCATCAGTGTGTAGCCCATCCCCATGGTGAAGGACAAGACGGCGGTGCTGGAGCACACAAAGAATGCAACAGCACTGATGAAGCGCAAGAATATGAATCGGGGGTCATCGTTGAGGTCTGTGCTACCGCCGGCTTGGATTCAGGGAGATTGGATCCGATCTACGCTCCAGCCAGAAGATCTGGAAGATCTGGCCACCACCGGTTTGATCGCCGCCGGGGCGGCGAGGCTGCTGGAGGGCGAGACAAAACCTCAGCCACGGTAGGGTGAGTGCGTCCTTCTTGCTACCCATGTTGACCGTGGCTTCTCCCTTCCGCCGCATCCTTTTTTCCGGGGCTTTTTGAACTTTTTCGGTGCTCAACTCCACCACTTCTCCCCCAATACCATCAAGTATCTGGCTGCGTTCGTGTCGATGTGTGAAAACTTCTTGGGTTGTCGACCGCACTGGGTCTCTTCAAGCACATCTTTACAATCCGCCCCCATACCATGAAGAAGGTGAATCTGATTGACGAGAGGACGCACGTGATCCAAATGTGCGTAGGTTTGGGGATCCAGATGAGGAAGAGGAGCACTTTTCCTACCATGACACTTACCGAGTCGGTCAGGGCTGGCAGTCGACCTGGTTCTACTGCCAGGACATTGCGACCCCCGGTCAGTCGATCGGTCTCCCTCCTTTTACATTAGATCGAGCCTAGCAACCTTCTTCACTGACCGTGACTATGACAGAGAAAGTAGAGACGAGCATGTTGTTCGAGAGGGTAGTCCAGTTGGTTCGTGATGGCATAACTGGCATGGATTTATTAGAGGTGTTCCTCAGTCGATGCATCCAGCCGCTCCAAGCCCGTGACCACTCGATGTGGATGTACTCGGGAGCTAACGACATCGCTCGGGTCCACCCGGAGGAGGTTCCGGACAAGATGGTGGCCCTGTGGCTGAAAAGCATTAGCGGTAACAAGGATAACCCCAAGGGGGCCAGGAGAGTCGATCCATTCGATGCTGACGACCAGCCGGACAAGGTCTGATCTTTGATACCGAGTGTACTTCAATCTATCTTGCAACTGTTTCTGAATCTGACTGATGTCTGACTAACTTCTCGCCTTGCAGGTTTACACTGAGATGTATTCGATGCCCAATGGGGAACAAGCCCAGGACAAGCCCAGGAGGGAGAGGACAGCGCAGAAGAGAGCGGCGACTGGCAATCCCCTGATGAAGATGATGAAGAAGAGAGTGATGAGTCAGACAATGAAGAGGAGGTCGACTCACCACCTCGCATAGAGCGCCGACCCAAGCAATTCCATGATCCAGCAAGCGGGCGTGGCAAGACTGTGGCTCCGAGTACAGAAGTGCAAAAGCGCACTCAGACTTTGACTCCGAAGCCATCAGAGAAGGTCTCCAAGTAGCCCAAGGTCGCTCCTTCAAAGTCTTGAATCAAGATGGATGTTCCAGTTGCTTCTGTGTGAGTGTCCCATTTTTCTGTGTTTCCCTACCGACTCATACTCCTGCTCTGACCGAATGGATTATGAAATTTTCAGTGCAGCAACCTCCGCGACCTCCATGGATGTTGACAAGGCCCCAGGCGATGAGGAGGTTGATGACGCGGCTACTTCCAAAGCTGGTACGCTCTTGCCATCTTGAACTTGTTCTGCCGACTGGGTTGTCGGTCGATTGAACTCTCACGGTTGCTTTTTGTTGCAGCTCCGCGGGACGTCGTTGAGCTTCCAGATGACGAAGAAGAAGCGCCCCTGAAGACTATGGGAAGGAGGGGCAGGGCTTTAAGCAGGAGGACGACTGCAGGCCAAGGGTCTCAGTCGACAGCAGCACCGAAGATGGTGGTCTAGTGATCCAGAGATCCGGCTCGGGCCAACGTTTCTTTCGCCAATCTACTGTCGACTGAACGTCCCTCGGCATCGACTCCTCAAGTCTCCGCCTCGCCTGCATAGCTCCATGCTTCAGATCCTGTAGCATCTCCGACTGTATTGTCGTCATCGCTCTTTGCTGCATATCACACTCCAGACGACCTGCCGAGTGCTGCCAGGGAAGCCCTTCTCCAGGCAAACCTCGTGATGGAGAAGATGAAGGTGGTGCATGAGGCCAGTCAGGTTGCCTATAATGCCAGCACAGTTGTGCATGCCAGCGTCAAGGTTAGTTGATTTCCGACTGGTCCCTTGACTAGTGGTAATTGCAACTGCTACTATATTGTTCGTAAGGTGTCCCTGGATGAGTGTTTTGGAACCTTTATGTGCATCTATCATGGGTTTTCATTTCACATCCAATCGCATCCAATCACCCACTGCGTGTTTTGACTTAGTGTTGAATAGTACTTCCACTTGAGTCGACTAGGTTGAGTCGAGTGTTTTTCTGAACCAGTGGGGGCACGCAGAGTGCACCCACTGGGTGTAGTCCCCGAGACCACCGTCGAGTGTTTGATGCGGCGGGGGTCTTTGTCGAATGTTATTTCATTGTTCTTTCACATGGTTGAATATCACAATCCGTGTGGAATCTGGACCAGTGGGGGCACGCCAAGTGCATCCACTGGGTGTAGTCCCCGAGACCAAGGTCGACTGCTGGTAGTCGATTAGGGTCTGAGAAGCTCTTTTTTTTGCATACTCATGCTGGGCAGACCATGCAGAGTGGAAAACCGGACCAGTGGGGGCACGCCAAGTGCACCCACTGGGTGTAGTCCCCGAGACTACCGTTGAGTGTTTGATTCGACGGTAGTCTTAGAGCAATTGTCGCTGTGATTGACTTTTGTTCCTGTCGACTGACATATCTTATTTGTTGATCGTAGAAAGCCTGTGATCTTGGGGCTCAATTTGCTGAACTAGAGAAGAAGCAGATCAGCCTCAACTTCGATCTGGAGATGGCCAATAAGAATCTCAAGAAGGCCCAGGAAGAAGCGGCCACCATGGGAGGTAATAAATCATCGACTGTCCTCCTGATGATTTTTTTAGTCTCTTGAACCGAGTGACTTCACTCGAACATATGTGCATCGTGAAAACCAACAAATCCAAGCTCGTCTGAAGAATGAAGGAGGCTCTAGAGAAGAAGGATCAAGACCTTGCCACATCGCAGAAGGAGGCGCGAGAGAAAACAACACTTGCCGATAAGAAGCTGGCCTCAGTCAGCAAGTTAGAAGAGGAGAGCTCCAAGCTGAAGACTGTTGTTGCTGAGGCCAACCAGGAGGTTGAGAATCTAAAGAAGGACAAGGAGACCCTGACTGACGAGGTTGGAAGTCTCAAGGCCAAGAAAGGTGAACTGGAGGCTTATCTGGGACAGCTTGCTGAGAAGCTGGTCTTGAAGCTTGAAGGTATTTCTCTTTGTCCGACTGATTTGTCGATGTCGACTGATGCATCTTATTGAACTGTCAACTCACCACCTTTCTGACTATGCAGAACTTTGTCAAGATTTCGAAGCAGAAACTGGGCGGGTCGAGACAGGTCTTGACCCCATAAACTCTCCTATCAAAGATGACATCGTGATGAGTGTGCTATGATTGGAGTATCATCTAGATAGTGCTATGAACTATCTCGCTCGTCTGAAGGTGGCAATGTCGTGGATTGACGCTGAACTCTGGCCTCAAGCAGAACTCCCAAAAGATCTCGAGTCCCTGATGACTTGACTGAATGAGATCCCTGGTCGAGTGCAGGAGTGGAAGAAGTCGTCTGCTCGCTGTGGTGCTGATGTTGCTTTGTCGTTGGTCCGAGTCCACTGCAAGGATGTTAGAGAAGACAAGCTGGCGGCCCTCAAGGTTGACAACACTAAGAAGCTCAGCTTCTAGTCTTTCATGGACACCTTCCTTGACGCCTCTACCCATATCACAGACATCATCGACCTTGACAGCTTCGTCGAGCCGGCAAGTCCTCCTCCCACCGAGTGAACAAACATTATGCTCCACCTTTATTTGCCTCAGAATGCCGAGTGGTTATGTAACCATTAAACTCTTTTAGGCCTGATACCTGAGTACTTCTTCCCGTTGTTGTTCTGAACTTTTGCGGGATTTATCTAAACTTGATTTTCTTCGAATACGATGGCTTTGTCTTTATCGCTTTTGGATATTTTTGGTCCCGAGTGGGACTTGACCTTTCCACTTCCCGTCGAGTGGAATTGATGATGTGATCGAACATCACCTCGTCATCCTTGCGGACCGGGATGGAGCATACGTTATACTTGTGACGTAGCTCAGAGGATATGTTCATTTGACACCTCGTCATCCTTGCGAATCGGGATGGAGCGTACGTTGTGCTTGTGATGAAGCTCAAAGGATGTGTCCAATCGACACCTCATCGTCCTTGTGGATCGGGATGGAGCGTATGTTGTACTTGTGACACAGCTCAGAGGATGTGTTCAATCGACACCTCATCGTCCTTGCGGATCGGGATGGATCGTACGTTGTACTTGTGACGTAGCTCAGAGGATGTGTTCAATTGACACCTCGCCGTCCTTGCAGATCAGGGTGGAGTGTACGTTGTACTTGTGATTCATCTCAGAGGATCTTTGTGACTTAGGCGAGTATGGGGTCGCAGCTAAGCTCCCGAGTGGGAGGATCGCTCTCCACTCGGAGTGTCTTTTAACTTAGGCGAGTACAGGGTCGCGGCTAAGCCCCTCGAGTGGGAGGATCGCTCTCCACTCGGAGTGTTTTTTAACTTAGGCGAGTACGAGGTCGTGGCTAAGCCCCCCGAGTGGGAGGATCACTCTCCACTCAGAGTTTTTTTTAACTTAGGCGAGTACAAGGTCGCGGCTAAGCCCCCGAGTGGGAGGATTGCTCTTCACTCGGAGTGTTTCTTAACTTAGGCGAGTATAGGGTCAGAGCTAAGCCCCCGAGTGGGAGGATCGCTCTCCACTCGGAGTAGTTTTTAACTTAGGCGAATCAGGTTCGCGGCTAAGCACCCACTGGGGGATTTGAACACAAGTATATGTGAAAACAAACAATTTGTGACTACAGAAATCATGTCTTTGATAAGCAAACTGAAGTACTTTTATTACAACTCGTCGATCCGAGGGATTTATGTGTAGAAATGGTGGAGTAGCTATGCGTTCCACGCACGTGGCTCGTCCATCCTCTTGGCTATGTTGTAGATGTGGTATGCTCTATTGTGAAGCACCTGGGTGACGATGAAGGGGCCTTCCCAGGCCAAAGCGAGCTTGTGCGGCCGTTTCTGATCCACTCGGAGCACAAGATCTCCTTCCTGGAGTGCTCGCCCTCTGACATTACGAGCATGGAACTGATGCAGATCTTGCTGATAAATGGTCAACCAGATCAGAGCCATCTCTTGTTCCTGTTCTAGGAGATCCACTGCGTCTTGGCATGCCTGCTCAGCTTCAGCTTCTGAGAAGAGTTCCACTCGGGGAGCGTTGTGCAGCAAGTCACTCGGAAGCACAGCCTCAACACTGTACACCAAGAAGAAAAGGGTTCGGTTAGTAGACCGGTTTGGCGTTGTTCTTAGACCCTAGAGGACGGATGGCAACTCAGTCACCCAAGCTCCAGCAGCGTCCTTGAGGTCGCGCATCAGTAGGGGTTTCAACCCTTGAAGGATCAATCCATTCGCCCTTTCAGCTTGCCCATTCGACTGCAGGTGCACAACGGATGCACAGTCGACCCGAGTGCCTTGGGAAGTGCAAAATGCCTTGAACTCATGAGAATCAAAATTTGAGCCATTATTAGTGATAATGCTGTGAGGGACTCCATATTTGAATATCAACTCTCTGATGAAGCTGACGACAGTGCTTGAGTCGAGGTTTTTGATAGGCTTGGCTTCGATCCACTTGGTGAACTTGCCGATTGCTACGAGCAAGTGAGTGAAACCACTTCTTCCGGTTTTGAAGGGTCCAACCATATCCAACCCCCAGACTGCAAACGGCTAGACGAGTGGAATAGTCTTCAAGGTTGACGCGGGCTTGTGGGACATGTTGGAGTAGAATTGACTGCCTACAGACTTGTCGACTATATCTTTCGCCATCTCATTTGCACGAGGCCAATAAAATCCTGCTCAGTATGCTTTGGCCACGATGGTCCGAGAGGACGCATGGTGACCACATGTCCCCGAGTGGATCCCGTTTAGAATCATTCGGCCTTCTTCCGGGGTAATACAGTGTTGAGCCACTCCTGTGACACTTTCTCTGTAAAGCTGCCCTTTTATCACGGTGAAAGCCTTTGATCGTCGAACGACCTGGCGAGCCTCCTCTTCATCTTTTGGGATTTCTTTCCTGAGTATGTACACGATATACGACACTGTCCAGTTGGGCGTGACCACTAAGACTTCCATGACCAAGTCGACCACAACTGGGATTTCGATTTCAGTCGGGTTTGTCGAACTTATTGGTTGCGGGGGCTCTTCTTGAAGGGATCTTCCTGTACTGACGGGGTGTGGAGGTGCTCCAAAAACACATTACTGGGGATAGGTTTCTTAGTGGATCCTATCTTCGCTAGCTCACCAGCGGCTTGATTCTTGATTTAGGGTATGTGGTGGAGCTCTAACCCCTCAAACTTCTTCTCTAGCTTCCTCACTACATTGCAATAACCGCTCATTGCTAAACTTCTGATATCCAATTCCTTCATCACCTGATTGACCACTAAGTCTGATTCACCGTATATCATCAGGCGCCGGATGCCGAGTGAAATGGCCATATGCAACCCATATAGAGGTGCCTCATATTCAGCTTCATTGTTTGATGAATCAAAGTGAATCTGGAGGACATAGTTGAGATTGTCGCCCCTTGGGGATACCAAAACCACTCCTATACCGGAGCCATTCAACATCTTGGAGCCATCAAAGAACATAGTCCAATGTTCTGAGTGAACCTGAGTCGGTTGCTCCTGTTCAGTCCACTTTGCAAGGAAATCTGCTATCGCCTGGGACTTGATGTCCTTCTTTGCCTCGAACTTGATATCTAATGGAAGGAGTTCAATTGCCCAGTTTGCCACTCGACTAGTTGCGTCTCTGTTGTTCAGGATTTCTGATAGTGGAGCCTCACTGACTACTGAAACTGAGTGGTTGAGAAGTAATGAGCTACTTTCTTCATGGTCAGTTAAATTCCATAAACAAGCTTCTGATAGTGAGGGTATCTTTGCTTGGACGGAGTCAAAACTTCAGAAATATAATACACTAGGCATTGAACTTTGAAGGCCTTGCCTTCTTCTTCCCGCTCGACTGTGAGCACTGTGCTGACAACCTGTCCAGCGGCTGCGATGTAAAGCAGCAAAGGCTCCTTGCTGACTGGAGCAACAAGCACCGGCTGGGTGGAAAGCAGGGTTTTGAGCTCTTCAAACGCTACTTCAGCTTCGTCATTCCACTTACACTTGTCAGACTTCTTAATCAGTCGATAGAGAGGTAGTGCCTTCTTACCGAGGCATGAGATGAATCGACTCAATGCAGCCAAACAACGAGTAAGCGTCTAAACATCATGCACATGCACAGGGCGTTTCATTCGGAGGATTGTGCCAATCTTCTCTGGATTTGCGTTGATCCCCCGTTCAGAAACGAGAAAACCGAGTAACTTTCCGCCTGGGACTCCGAATGTGCACTTTGATGGATTGAGCTTGATATCATATCTTCTTAAGTTGGCAAAGGTTTCAGCGAGGTCATTCAGCAGGTCGGAACCTTTGTGTGACTTAACCACTATGTCATCCATGTATGCTTCCACATTCCGACTGATTTGAGTCAGCAGGCACTTCTGAATCATGCGCATGAAAGTGGCGCCAGCATTCTTAAGGCCAAAGGGCATGATGACATAGCAAAAGTAGCCGAATGGGGTGATGAAAGCTCTTTTTATCTCATCGGGTCCATACAGACAGATCTGATGGTACCCGGAATACGAATCCAAAAAGGACAAGCGCTCACATCCCACAGTTGAGTCGACTATTTGGTCGATGCGGGGCAGAGGGAAGTGATCTTTCGGGAAGGCCCGATTGATATGCTTGAAACCAATACACATACGAAGTGACTTATCTTTCTTGGGAACCATGACGACGTTGGCGAGCCACTCGGAGTGGTATATCTCGCGGATGAACTCTGCTGCCAGGAACCGAGCCACTTCTTCACCAATCGCCTTCCTCTTCTCCGTGGTGGACTGACAGAGATGCTCTTTAACGGCTTTTGCTTTTGGGTCGACTCGCAAACGGTGCTAAGCCAGTCCCCTGGGTACACCTGGCATGTCAGATGGTTTCCATGCGAAGATGTCCCAGTTCTCACGGAGGAACTGGATGAGCGCTTCTTCCTATTTGCTGTCAAGTGTTGTTGAAATATGGGTCAGAGTAGCATTGGGGTCGGTCGGGTGAATGTGAACTGGTTTTGTTTCACCAGCCGACTGAAATGCAGACTCAGAGGCAGGCTTTTTGGCACACAACAAATCACTCGGATCTGCATTCTTCTGGTACTCTTGAAATTCCACTGCTGCCATCTATTCATCAGCAATCTTACAACCTTTCTGGAGGCAATCTTCTGCTCTTTGTCGATTCCCAGTGACCGTGATCACGCCTTTGGGTCCGGGCATCTTTAACTTGAGGAGCACATAACATGGTCGAGCCATGAACTGGGCATATGCGGGTTGGCCCAAAATGGCATGGTACGCACTTTTGAAATCCACGACCTCAAAGGTCAACTTATCCTTGCGATAATTCTTCTCATCGCCGAAAACTATGTCAAGAGTGATCTAACCGAGTGAATCGGCTTTCTTTCCTGGGATGACTCCGTGGAATCGCATGTTACTCTCATTGAGCTTGGACATCGAGATGCCCATCCCTTCGAGGGCCTCATCGTACAGGATATTCAGGCCACTGCCACCATCCATCAGAACCTTGGTTAGTCGGGTGCCCCCAATGACTGGGTCGACCACCAAAGCTTGCTGCCCAGGGGTGGCAACATGCGCTGGGTGGTCGGACTAGTCAAAAGTTATGGGGTTTTTTGACCACTTCAAATATGTCTTTGTTGGCGGAGCAACCATGTTCACTTCCCTATTGATCACTTTCAATCGACTTTTGCTCTCGACGTCAGCAAAAATAATTAAAGTGGCATTGACATTGGGATAACTGTCATCCTCATCCTTGTCTTCTTCCTTATCAGATTCTTTTTCATTTTCACTAGGCTGACCTTTCTTCTGGAAACTCTGAATGAGGAGTCGACACCGTCGAGTGGTATGCTTGGGGAGAATCAGATTCCCCTCTTCGTCCTTCTTATTGTGTACATGACACGACAAATCAAGTACATCATTTCCAACTTGATCCTTTACTTTCTTAGGGTTCCAGGGCCCCTTGGGATTTCCTTTGAACTTTCCCTGGTTCAACATTGCTGCCTCAGCAGGGCCTGCTGCCTCAACCTTTCGCTTCTGCTTCCGACTGGAATTCCCACCTCCGGTGTCTTGGGCGACTGACTTGTGTTTGCCGCTCCAGAGTCAGTCTTCTTCTTCGCTGTTAGCATATTTTGTGGCAATCTCCATCATCCGAGCCAGAGATATGTCTCCGGTCCGACCGAACTTCAGATTGAGTTCTCTATAGCGAACGCCTTCTTTGAAGGCATAGACTGCTTGGTGATCACATACATTCTCCATTGTGTGGTGCAGAGCGATCCACCTCTGGAGATAATCTCTCAAGGTCTCATTCGATTTCTGCATGCAGTGCTATAATTCCGGCAAACCAGCAGGCCTCTCGCAGGTGGCCTCAAATGTTCTGGTAAACACTCGGGCCAACTCATCCCAACTGAGAATGCTTCCAGGGGCCAACTGATTCAGCCAAGCTTTGGCAGAACATTCTGATACGTCTCCAACGTATCAATAATTTTTGATTGCGTCATGCTACTTTATCTACTGTTTTGGACTATATTGGGCTTTATTTTCCACTTTTATATTATTTTTGGGACTAACCTATTAACTGGAGGCCCAGCCCAGACTTGTTGTTTTATACCTATTTCAGTGTTTCGAGGAAAAGGAATATCAGACGGAGTCAAAACGGAACGAAATCAACTGGAGAAGTTATTTTTGGAAGGAAACCCACTTGATGGACTTGGACTCCATGTCAGAAGATACGGGAGGTGCTCACGAGGGTGGGGGGCGCGCCCCTGCCTCATGGGGCCCCCGAAGCTCCACCGACGTACCCCTTGCACCCATATATACCTACATACCCTAAAACTTCTAGAACAAAAGATAGATCGGGAGTTCCGCCGCCGCAAGCCTCTGTAGCCACCAAAAACCTCTCGGGAGCCCTTCCCGGCACCCTGCCGGAGGGGGGGGGGATCCATCACCGGTGGCCATCTTCATCATCCCGACGCTCTCCATGACGAGGATGGAGTAGTTCACCCTCAGGGTTGAGGGTATGTACCAGTAGCTATGTGTTTGAGTTCTCTCTCTCGTGTTCCCTCTATGGCACAATCTTGATGTATCCCGAGGTTTGCTATTGTAGTTGGATCTTATGATGTTTCTCCCCCTCTACTCTCTTGTGATGAGTTGAGTTTCCCCTTTGAAGTTATCTTATCGGATTGAGTCTTTTATGAGAACACTTGATGTATGTCTTGGTGATCAACTTGCGGGTTTCGTGACATTGGGAACCTATGCATAGGGGTTGGCACACGTTCTTGATTCTCCGGTAGTAGTTTTGGGGCACTCTTTGAAGTACTTTTATGTTGGTTGGATGAATCTGAGATTGTGTGATGCATATCGTATAATCATGCCCACAGATACTTGAGGTGACAATGGAGTATCTAGGTGACATTAGGGTTTTGGTTGATTTGTGTCTTAAGGTGTTATTCTAGTACGAACTCTTTTATTGATCGATCCGAAAGAATAACTTTGAGGTGGTTTCGTACCCTACCATAATCTCTACGTTTGTTCTCCGCTATTAGTGTCTTTGGAGTGACTCTTTGTTGCATGTTGAGGGCTTGTTATATGATTTATCTATGTTATTATTGTTGAGAGAACTTGCACTAGTGAAAGTATGAACCCTAGGCCTTGTTTCCTATCATTGCAATACCGTTTACACTCACTAATATTGCTCGTTACCTTGCTGTTTTTATTATTTCAGATTACAAAAACCTATATCTACTATCTATTTTGCACTTGTATCACCATCTCTTCGCCGAACTAGTGCACCTATACAATTTACCATTGTATTGGGTGTGTTGGGGACACAAGAGACTCTTTGTTATTTGGTTGCAGGGTTGTTTGAGAGAGACCATCTTCATCCTACGCCTCCTACAGATTGATAAACCTTAGGCCATCCACTTCAGGGAAATTTGCTATTGTCCTACAAACCTGTGCACTTGCAGGTTCAACAACGTCTACAAGAAGAAGGTTGTGTAGTAGACATCAAGCTCTTTTCTGGCGCCGTTGCCGGGGAGGCTAGGTAAACGGTACTCACACCCCGTCAACTAAGCTCTTTTTGGCGACGTGAGTGCTTGAAGGTATATCTTTAGATCTTGCAATCGAATCTTTTTGTTTCTTGTTTTATCACTAGTTTAGTTTATAAAAGAAAACTACAAAAAAATGTAGTTAAGTTTGTCTCATATGCTTTGTCTTTTTAATATCTTTAGTGAGAATGATGGAAAGGAAAATTGTGCTCAAGTGCTAGAAGAATAATTACATAGAATGCTTGGCATAAAATATGTGAATGATGAGCATGATTGCAATGTTGTTAGTATGAATTCCCTGAATACCCATGATGCTAATGATATGCAAAGCCACAAGCTTGGGGAAGCTATGTTTGATGGAGATGATATTTTTTGTCCCCCAAGCTTTGATGAGCAAAATTACTATGATGAAAGCATGCCTCCTATCTATGATGATTATTGTGATGACACGTATGCTTTAAAGAATAATGATAACCATTAAACTGTTGGGGAACGTTGCAGAAAAATAAAAAATTTTCCTACTCGTTTCACCAAGATCATCTAGGAGTTCATCTAGCAACGAGTGAATAGATGCATCTACATACCTTGTAGATGGCGAGCGGAAGCGTTCAAAGAACGGGGATGATGTAGTCGAACACGACGTGATTCGAATCACCGGAGATCCTAGCACCGAACGGACGGCACCTCCGCGTTCAACACACGTACGGAACAGCCACGTCTCCTCCTTCTTGATCCAGCAAGGGAGGGAGGAGAGGTTGAGGGAGATGGCACCAGCAGCAGCACGACGGCGTGGTGTTGATGGAGCTGCAGTACTCCGGCAGAGCTTCGCTAAGAAATAAGGAGGTGGAGGAGGTGTTGGGGAGGGAGAAGGAGGCAACCAAAGGCCAAGGACTCAAGGTATGAAGTCCCTCCTCTCCCCCACTATATATAGGGGTGCCAAGGGGGGTGGCCGGCCCTAGGAGATCCAATCTCCTAGGGGGTGCGGCGGCCAAGGGGGGTTTCCCTCCCCCCCAAGGCACCTAGGAGGTGCCTTACCCTCCTAGGACTCTTTCCCCCTTAAACCCTAGGCGCATGGGCCTATGTGGGGCTGGTGCCCTTGGCCCAAACAGGCCAAGGCGCACCCCCTACAGCCCATGTGGCCCCCGGGGATGGGTGGCCCCACCCGGTGGGCCCCCGGGACCCCTCCGGTGGTCCCGGTACAATACCGATAACCCCGAAACTTGTCCCGATGCCCGAAACAGGACTTCCCATATATAAATCTTTACCTCCGGACCATTCCGGAACTCCTCGTGACGTCCGGGATCTCATCCGGGACTCCGAACAACATTCGGGTTACTGCATATACATATCCCTACAACCCTAGCGTAACTGAACCTTAAGTGTGTAGACCCTACGGGTTCGGGAGACATGTAGACATGACCGAGATCGCTCTCCGGTCAATAACCAACAGCGGGATCTGGATACCCATGTTGGCTCCCACATGCTCCACGATGATCTCATCGGATGAACCACGATGTCGAGGATTTAATCAACCCCGTATGCAATTCCCTTTGTCAATCGATATGTTACTTGCCCGAGATTCGATCGTCGGTATCCCAATACCTCGTTCAATCTTGTTACCGGCAAGTCACTTTACTCGTACCGTAATGCATGATCCCGTGACCAAACACTTGGTCACTTTGAGCTCATTATGATGATGCATTACTGAGTGGGCCCAGTGATATCTCTCCGTCATACGGAGTGACAAATCCCAGTCTCGATCCATATAAAACAATAGATACTTTCGGAGATACCTGTAGTGCACCTTTATAGTCACCCAGTTACGTTGTGACGTTTGATACACCCAAAGCACTCCTACAGTATCCAGGAGTTATACAATCTCATGGTCGAAGGAAGAGATACTTTGACATTGCAAAAACTCTAGCAAACGAACTATACGATCTTGTGCTATGTTTAGGATTGGGTCTTGTCCATCACATCATTATCCTAATGATGTGATCCCGTTATCAGTGACATCCAATGTCCATAGCCAGGAAACCATGACTATCTATGATCAACGAGCTAGTCAACTAGAGGCTTACTAGGGACATGTTGGTGTCTGTTATTCACACATGTATTACGATTTCCGGATAACACAATTATAGCATGAATAAAGACAATTATCATGAACAAAGAAATATAATAATAATGCTTTTATTATTGCCTCTAGGGCATATTTCCAACAGTCTCCCACTTGCACTAGAGTCAATAATCTAGTTACATTGTGATGAATCGAACACCCATGGAATTCTGGTGTTGATCATGTTTTGCTCTTGGGAGAGGTTTAGTCAACGGATCTGCTACATTCAGGTCCGTATGTACTTTACAAATCTCTATGTCTCCATCTTGAACATTTTCACGGATGGAGTTGAAGTGACGCTTGATGTGCCTTGTCTTCTTGTGAAACCTGGGCTCCTTGGCAAGTGCAATAGCTCCAGTGTTGTCACAGAAAAGCTTGATCGGCCCCGACGCATTGGGTATGACTCCTAGGTCGGTGATGAACTCCTTCACCCATATTGCTTCATGTGCTGCCTCCGAGGCTGCCATGTACTCCGCTTCACATGTAGATCCCGCCACGACGCTCTGCTTGCAACTTCACCAGCTTACTGCCCCACCATTCAAAATATACACGTATCCGGTTTGTGACTTAGAGTCATCTAGATCTGTGTCGAAGCTAGCGTCGACGTAACCTTTTACGACGAGCTCTTCGTCACCTCCATAAACGAGAAACATTTCCTTAGTCCTTTTTAGGTACTTCAGGATATTCTTGACCGCTGTCCAGTGTTCCTTGCCGGGATTACTTTGGTACCTTCCTACCAAACTTACGGCAAGGTTTACATCAGGTCTGGTACACAGCATGGCATACATAATAGAACCTATGGCTGAGGCATAGGGGATGACACTCATCTCTTCTATCTCTGCTGCCGTGGTCGGACATTGAGCTGAGCTCAATTTCACACCTTGCAAAAAAGGCAAGAACCCTTTCTTGGACTGATCCATTTTGAACTTCTTCAAAATCTTATCAAGATATGTGCTTTGTGAAAGACCTATGAGGCGTCTTGATCTATCCCTATAGATCTTGATGCCTAATATATAAGCAGCTTCTCCAAGGTCCTTCATTGAAAAACTCTTATTCAAGTAGGCCTTAATGCTGTCCAAAAGTTCTATATAATTTCCCATCAAAAGTATGTCCTCTACATATAGTATGAGAAATGCTATAGAGCTCCCACTCACTTTCCTGTAAACACAGGCTTCTCCATAAGTCTGTGTAAACCCAAACACTTTGATCATCTCATCAAAACGAATGTTCCAACTCCGAGATGCTTGCACCAGCCCATAAATCGAGCGTTGGAGCTTGCACACCTTGTCAGCATTTTAGGATCGACAAAACCTTCTGGCTGCATCATATACAATTCTTCCTTAAGGAAACCATTAAGGAATGCCGTTTTGACGTCCATTTGCCAAATTTCATAATCATAAAATGCGGCAATTGCTAACATGATTCGGACGGACTTCAGCTTCGCTACCGGTGAGAAAGTCTCATCGTAGTCAACCCCTTGAACTTGTCGATAACCCTTAGCGACAAGCCGAGCTTTATAGATGGTCACATTACCATCCGCGTCTGTCTTCTTCTTAAAGATCCATTTATTTTCTATGGCTCGCCGTTCTACGGGCAAGTCAGTCAAAGTCCATACTTTGTTTTCATACATGGATCCTATCTCGGATTTCATGGCTTCTAGCCATTTGTCGGAATCCGGACCCGCCATCGCTTCTTCATAGTTCGAAGGTTCACCGTTGTCTAACAACATGATTTCCAAGACAGGGTTGCCGTACCACTCTGGTGCGGAACGTGTCCTCGTGGACCTTCGAATTTCAGTAGGAGCTTGATCAGAAGTATCTTGATCATTATCATTAACTTCCTCTCTAGTCGGTGCAGGCACCTCAGGAACATTTTCTTGAGTTGCGCCATTTTCCGGTTCAAGAGGTAATACTTCATCAAGCTCTACTTTCCTCCCACTTACTTCTTTCGAGAGAAATTCTTTCTCCAGAAAGGACCCATTCTTGGCAACAAAGATCTTGCCTTCGGATCTGAGGTAGAAGATATACCCAACAGTTTCTTTAGGGTATCCTATGAAGACGCATTTTTCCGATTTGGGTTCGAGCTTTTCAGGTTGAAGTTTCCTGACATAAGCATCGCATCCCCAAACTTTTAGAAATGACAGCTTAGGTTTCTTCCCAAACCATAATTCATACGGTGTCATCTCAACGGATTTCGACGGGGCCCTATTTAAAGTGAATGCGGCAGTCTCTAAAGCATAGCCCCAAAAAGATAGTGGTAAATCGGCAAGAGACATCATAGATCGCACCATATCTAATAGAGTGCGATTACGACGTTCGGACACACCATTACACTGAGGTGTTCCAGGCGGCGTGAGTTGTGAAACTATTCCACATTTTCTTAAGTGTGTACCAAACTCGTGACTCAAGTATTCTCCTCCACGATCTGATCGTAGAAACTTGATTTTCCTGTCACGTTGATTCTCAACTTCACTCTGAAATTCCTTGAACTTTTCAAAGGTCTCAGACTTGTGTTTCATTAAGTAGACATACCCATATCTACTCAAGTAATCAGTGAGGGTGAGAACATAACGATAGCCACCGCGAGCCTCAACACTCATTGGACCGCACACATCAGTATGTATGATTTCCAATAAGTTGGTTGCTCTCTCCATTGTTCCTGAGAATGGAGTCTTGGTCATTTTACCCATGAGGCATGGTTCGCACGTGTCAAATGATTCGTAATCAAGAGACTCTAAAAGTCCATCAGCATGGAGCTTCTTCATGCGTTTGACACCTATGTGACCGAGGCGGCAGTGCCACAAGTATGTGGGACTATCACTATCAATCTTACATCTTTTGGTACTTATACTATGAATATGTGTAGCATTACGCTCGAGATTCATAAAGAATAAACCATTCACCATCGGAGCATGACCATAAAACATATCTCTCATATAAATAGAACAACCATTATTCTCGGATTTAAATGAGTAGCCATCTCGAATTAAACGAGATCCTGATACAATGTTCATGCTCAAACTTGGCACAAATAACAATTATTGAGGTTCAAAACTAATCCCGTAGGTAAATGTAGAGGTAGCGTGCCGACGGCGATCACATCGACCTTGGAACCATTCCCGACTCGCATCGTCACCTCGTCCTTCGCCAGTCTCCGTTTATTCCGCAGCTCCTGTTGTGTGTTACAAATATGAGCAACGGCACCGGTATCAAATACCCAGGAGTTACTACGATTACTGGTAAGGTACACATCAATTACATGTATATCAAATATACCTTTGGTTTTGCCGGCCTTCTTGTCCGCTAAGTATTTGGGGCAGTTCCGCTTCCAGTGACCACTTTCCTTGCAATAAAAACACTCAGTCTCGGGCTTGGGTCCATTCTTTGGCTTCTTCCCGGCAGCTTGCTTGCTGGGCGCGGCAACTAACTTGCCGTCCTTCTTGAAGTTCTTTTTACCCTTGCCCTTCTTGAACTTAGTGGTTTTATTGACCATCAACACTTGATGTTCCTTTCTGACTTCTACCTCTGCTGATTTTAGTATAGCAAATACTTCAGGAATGGTCTTTTCCATCCCCTGCATATTGAAGTTCATCACAAAGCTCTTGTAGCTCGGTGGAAGCGACTGGAGGATTTTGTCAATGACCGCATCATCCGGGAGATTAACTCCCAGCTGAGTCAAGCGGTTATGTAACCCAGACATAGTGAGTATGTGCTCACTGACAGAACTATTTTCCTCCATCTTACAGCTGAAGAATTTGTCAGAGACTTCATATCTCTCGACCCGGGCATGAGCTTGGAAAACCATTTTCAGCTCTTCGAACATCTCATATGCTCCATGTCTCTCAAAACGCTTTTGGAGCCCCGGCTCTAAGCTGTAAAGCATGCCGCACTGAACGAGGGAGTAGTCATCAGAACGTGCCTGCCAAGCGTTCATAACGTCTTGTTCTGCAGGGAGAACAGGTGCATCACCTAGCGGTGCTTGTAGGACATAATCTTTCTTGGCAGCTATGAGGATGATCCTCAGGTTCCGGACCCAGTCCGTATAGTTGCTGCCATCGTCTTTCAGCTTGGTTTTCTCTAGGAACGCGTTGAAGTTGAGGACTACGTTGGCCATTTGATCTACAAGACATATTGTAAAATTTTAGACTAAGTTCATGATAATTAAGTTCATCTAATCAAATTATAATGAACTCCCACTCAGATTTGACATCCCTTTGGTCATCTAAGTGTTACACGATCCGAGTCCACTAGGCCGTGTCCGATCATCACGTGAGACGGACTAGTCATCGTCGGTGAACATTCTCATGTAGATCGTATCTTCCATACGACTCGTGTTCGACCTTTCGGTCTCCGTGTTCCGAGGCCATGTCTGTACATGCTAGGCTCGTCAAGTTAACCCTAAGTGTTTTCGCTGTGTAAAACTGTCTTACACCCGTTGTATGTGAACGTAAGAATCTATCACACCCGATCATCACGTGGTGCTTCGAAACGACGAACTGTAGCAACGGTGCACAGTTAGGGGAGAACACTTCTTGAAATTTTGTAAGGGATCATCTTATTTACTACCGTCGTTCTAAGTAAACAAGATGCATAAAACATAATAAACATCACATGCAATTATATAAGTAGTGACATGATATGGCCAATATCATATAGCTCCTTTGATCTTCATCTTCGGGGCTCCATGATCATCTTGTCACCGGCATGACACCATGATCTCCATCATCATGATCTCCATCATCGTGTCTTCATGAAGTTGTCACGCCAACGAC
Source organism: Triticum aestivum (assembly GCF_018294505.1). NCBI lineage: Eukaryota > Viridiplantae > Streptophyta > Magnoliopsida > Poales > Poaceae > Triticum > Triticum aestivum. The sequence continues at coordinate 569,131,681 of NC_057804.1, read as the reverse complement.
TACTTCTACTTCTATGACTAACGCGTTTAGTAATAAAGTAAAGTAGTTTACATGGCGTTCTTTAATGACACGCAGGTCATACAAAAAATAAAGACAACTCCTATGGCTCCTGCCGGTTGTCATACTCATCGACATGCAAGTCGTGATTCCTATTACAATAGCATGAACATCTCATACATGACATATAGATCATTCATCATTCATCACAACTTTGGCCATATCATATCACAAAGCACTTGCTGCAAAAACAAGTTAGACGTCCTCTAATTGTTGTTTGCAAGTTTTACGTGGCTGAAGTAGGGTTCTAGCAAGAACGTTTTCTTACCTACGTGAAACCACAACGTGATTTGTCAACTTCTATTTACCCTTCATAAGGACCCTTTTCATCGAATCCGCTTCAACTAAAGTGGGAGAGACAGACACCCGCCAGCCACCTTATGCAACTTGTGCATGTTAGTCGGTGGAACCGGTCTCACGTAAGCGTACGTGTAAGGTTGGTCCGGGCCGCTTCATCCCACAATACCGCTGAAGCAAGATAAGACTAGTAGCGGCAAGAAAGTTGACAAATCTACGCCCACAACCAATTGTGTTCTACTCGTGCAAGAAGAACTATGCATAGACCTAGCTCATGATGCCACTGTTGGGGAACGTTGCAGAAAAATAAAAAATTTTCCTACTCGTTTCACCAAGATCATCTAGGAGTTCATCTAGCAACGAGTGAATAGATGCATCTACATACCTTGTAGATGGCGAGCGGAAGCGTTCAAAGAACGGGGATGATGTAGTCGAACACGACGTGATTCGAATCACCGGAGATCCTAGCACCGAACGGACGGCACCTCCGCGTTCAACACACGTACGGAACAGCCACGTCTCCTCCTTCTTGATCCAGCAAGGGAGGGAGGAGAGGTTGAGGGAGATGGCACCAGCAGCAGCACGACGGCGTGGTGTTGATGGAGTTGCAGTACTCCGGCAGAGCTTCGCTAAGCTATAAGGAGGTGGAGGAGGTGTTGGGGAGGGAGAAGGAGGCAACCAAAGGCCAAGGACTCAAGGTATGAAGTCCCTCCTCTCCCCCACTATATATAGGGGTGCCAAGGGGGGGGTGGCCGGCCCTAGGAGATCCAATCTCCTAGGGGGTGCGGCGGCCAAGGGGGGTTTCCCTCCCCCCCAAGGCACCTAGGAGGTGCCTTACCCTCCTAGGACTCTTTCCCCCTTAAACCCTAGGCGCATGGGCCTATGTGGGGCTGGTGCCCTTGGCCCAAACAGGCCAAGGCGCACCCCCTACAGCCCATGTGGCCCCCGGGGATGGGTGGCCCCACCCGGTGGGCCCCCGGGACCCCTCCGGTGGTCCCGGTACAATACCGATAACCCCAAAACTTGTCCCGATGCCCGAAACAGGACTTCCCATATATAAATCTTTACCTCCGGACCATTCCGGAACTCCTCGTGACGTCCGGGATCTCATCCGGGACTCCGAACAACATTCGGGTTACTGCATATACATATCCCTACAACCCTAGCGTAACTGAACCTTAAGTGTGTAGACCCTACGGGTTCGGGAGACATGTAGACATGACCGAGATCGCTCTCCGGTCAATAACCAACAGCGGGATCTGGATACCCATGTTGGCTCCCACATGCTCCACGATGATCTCATCGGATGAACCACGATGTCGAGGATTTAATCAACCCCGTATGCAATTCCCTTTGTCAATCGATATGTTACTTGCCCGAGATTCGATCGTCGGTATCCCAATACCTCGTTCAATCTTGTTACCGGCAAGTCACTTTACTCGTACCGTAATGCATGATCCCGTGACCAAACACTTGGTCACTTTGAGCTCATTATGATGATGCATTACTGAGTGGGCCCAGTGATATCTCTCCGTCATACGGAGTGACAAATCCCAGTCTCGATCCATATAAAACAATAGATACTTTCGGAGATACCTGTAGTGCACCTTTATAGTCACCCAGTTACGTTGTGACGTTTGATACACCTAAAGCACTCCTACGGTATCCAGGAGTTATACGATCTCATGGTCGAAGGAAGAGATACTTTGACATTGCAAAAACTCTAGCAAACGAACTATACGATCTTGTGCTATGTTTAGGATTGGGTCTTGTCCATCACATCATTATCCTAATGATGTGATCCCGTTATCAATGACATCCAATGTCCATAGCCAGGAAACCATGACTATGTATTGATCAACGAGCTAGTCAACTAGAGGCTTACTAGGGACATGTTGGTGTCTGTTATTCACACATGTATTACGATTTCCGGATAACACAATTATAGCATGAATAAAGACAATTATCATGAACAAAGAAATATAATAATAATGCTTTTATTATTGCCTCTAGGGCATATTTCCAACATAAACTTGTCATCTTGATCTTAATTTTCAATCATATGATAGTTATTTTGTTGAGTTTGCTCCCACTATTATTCATGAGAAGAATTTTGCTTATATGGAGAGTAATAAATTTTCTATGCTTGTAGATCATGAAAAGAATGCTTTAGGTGCTGGTTATATTGTTGAATTCATTCATGATGCTACTGAAAACTATTATGAGAGAGGAACATATGCTTGTAGGAGTTGCAATAATGTCAAGTTTCCTCTCTATGTGTTGAAAATCTTGAAGTTATGCTTGTTTTACCTTCCTATGCTTGTTGATTATTGTTCCCCTAAGTTGTTTGCTCACAAAATCCCTATGCATAGGAAGTGGGTTAGACTTAAATGTGCTAGTCATATGCTTCATGATGCTCTCTTTATGTTTCAATTCTTATCTTTTATGTGAGCATCATTGTCATCATCATGCCTAGCTAGAAAGGCATTAAAAAAGCGCTTGTTGGGAGACAACCCAATATTTACCCTTACTGTTTTTGTGTGTCCACATGATTATGCTACTGTATTAATCATGTTTTATAGCTTTTGTTTCAATAAAGTGCCAAGTAGAACCTTTGGGAAGACTTGGGTGAAGTTTATATGATCTTGCTGTAGAAAACAGAAACTTTTGCGCTCACGAGAATAGCTGCCATTTTTTTACTGAAGAGTGATTTTAGGTTGATTCTTTTTGAAGATGATTATTAGACAAATTATTCAGGTCCAGCAATTTATTTCATAATTTTTGGGGTTCCATAAGTATATGTTTGATACAGATTACTACAGACTATTCTGTTTTTGACAGATTCTGTTTTCATTGTGTTGTTTGCTTATTTTGATGCATCTATGGCTAGTATTAAGTGTTATGAACCATAGAGAAGTTAGAATACAGTAGATATTACACCAATATGAATTTATAATGAGTTCATTACAGTACCTAAGTGGTGGTTTTATTTTCTTATACTAACGGAGCTTACGAGTTTTGTTTTGAGTTTTGTGTGGTTGAAGTTTTCATGTTTTGGGTAAAGATTCGATGGACTATGGAATAAGTAGTGCCAAGAGCCTAAGCTTGGGGATGACCAAGGCACCCCAAGGTAATATTCAAGGACAACCAAGAGCCTAAGCTTGGGGATGCCCCGGATGGCATCCCCTCTTCCGTCTTTGTTCATCGGTAACTTTACTTGGAGCTATATTTTTATTCACCACGTGATATGTGTTTTGCTTGGAGCCTCATTTTCTTTTGTTAGTTTTTGCTTCTTGTTAGTTATATTAATGTTTTGCATCTTTAGTTTCAATAAAAAAAGTCAAGGATAGCCTTTGCCATGCTTATTTTGCTAGTATACATGTTGCTGTTTGAAAACAGAAAGTTTACCGCTGTTGAAAAAATTCCCTAGAAAAGTCAGAGAGTGGTATAGCATTGAATCTTTTTGCATATTAAGCTCTGATAAATTTATTACAGTGGGAATTTTATTTCATAATTTTTGGAGTCAGGGAGGTATTGATACTCTAGCATTCTTTACAAACTGTACTGTTTTGGCAGATTGCTGTTATGGTTGCATTGTTTGCATATGTTTGCTTGTTTAATGATTCTATTTGAGGATAGGAGTATTAAATATGCAGAGGCATTTAGTATTAAATGTTGAATAATAATGTTAGTAATTTGTTACAGTAGAAAATGATAAGGTTTTGCATTGGTTTATACTAACCTATCTCACGAGTTCTTGTTGAGTTTGTTGTGGATGAAGCTTTTGATAAAAGAGAAACCATGATATGAGAGGAATTAAGGAGACACAAAAGCTCAAGATTGGGGATTCCCAAGGCACCCCAAGATAATATTTCAACAAGTCTCAAGCATCTATGCTTGGAGATGCCCTGGTAGGCATCCGACCTTTCTTCTTCAACAATCATCGGTTAGTATCGGTTGAGCCTAAGTTTTTGCTTCTTCACATGAGTTGTGCTATCCTTGCAATGTCATCTTATTTTGTTTTTCTTGCTGCTTGAATACAATACCAAGATCTGAAATTATTTAATGAGAGAGAGTCCTTGCATAGTTGCATAATTATTTAGCTACTCATTGATCTTCACTTATATCTTTTTGGAGTAGTTTTTCATTTGCTCTAGTGCTTCACTTATATCTTTTAGAGCACATTGGTGGTTTTATTTTGAAGAAATATATGAACTCTCGTGCTTTACTTATATTATTTTGAGAGTCTTTAATAGCATGGTAATTTACTTCATGTTAATATACTTGGTATTCAAGATATGTGAAACTTTCTTTTGAGTGCGTTGAATACTAAGATAAGTTTGGTGCTTGATAATTGTTTTGAGGTATGGAGGTAATAATATCAAAGTCGTGCTAGTTGAGTAGTTGTGAATTTGAGAAATGCTTGTGTTGAAGTTTGCAAGTCCCGTAGCATGCACGTATGGTTAAAGTTGTGTAACAAATTTGAAACATGAAGTGTACCTGGCTTGTGCATCCTTATGAGTGGCGGTCGGGGATGAGCGATGGTCTTTTCCTACCAATCTATCCCCCTAGGAGCATGCGCGTAGTACTTGATTTTTGATGACTTCTAAATTTTTGCAATAAGTATATGAGTTCTTTTGACTAATGTTGAGTCCATGGATTATACGCACTCTCACCTTTCCGCCTTTGCTAGCCTCTTCGGTACCGTGCATTGCCCTTTCTCACCTTGAGAGTTGGTGCAAACTTTGTCGGTGCATCCAAACCCCGTGATACAATGCGCTCTATCACACATAAACCTCCTTATATCTTCCTCAAAACAGCCACCATAACTACCTATCATGGCATTTCCTTAGCCATTCCGAGATATATTGCCATGCAACTTCCATCATATATTCATGACATACATTACTTTTGTCATATTGCCATTGCATGATCATGTAGTTGACATCGTATTTGTGGCAAAGCCACCATGCATTATTTTTCATACATGTCACTCTTGATTCATTGCACCATCCTGGTACACCGCCGGAGGCATTCATATAGAGTCATATCTTTGTCACATCCCTAGCTTCTGGTAATGCTCTAGGCTAGCTTCATCTGTGCATCATGTTTAAATTCTAAAATTTGAACTGAGGAAGTCAGAAGCCTCAAAACCCTAAATAAAAGAAGGGCAAAAACCCTAAAATCTCATTCATTGTTCCAAAATGTTCTTTTTAGATGTTTAATATTTTTGGCAAGGGTTTTGATCTAAACCAAAAATAATGAACATTTTAAAAGGATTTATTTTGGGACTTTGAATTTAAATCAATACTATTTTGAATTTGAACTTATATCCAAATATTACTGAATATATGTTCAAATAACTGAAACATTTTTATGTGCTTTGGTATAATTCCATTGTGCTAAATAAAATGTTCAGGGGAATTTTGTCACTGTTTTTGAATTTGTTTTATTTCAAAACAGTGGCAAAAGATTAAATAAAAACAAAACAGAAGAAAAAAAAAAGAGCAGAAGCTTACCTAACTCACCTGCAGCCCACCTGGCGCCCACCAGCCGGCCCAGCCCACCTCCTCCCCCTTGTCCTCTTCCTCCTCTGCCAGGAGGACGAACAGAGGCGAGGCGTGGCGCGCGCCCGAGAGGCCTCGGCCACCTCCTGCTTCCCCCTGGCCACCTCCTGCTTCCTCTCGTCGCCCTGGACCCCGTCCGCGATGCCACGCACCCCTCCCTGGTGGCCCTCTCTCCTCTCCCTCACTCGCTGCCCTCCTTCCCCTCTCCCTCTTCGTTCTTCGCCCGAACAGAGAGCCGCCGCCGTCGTTCGCTGCCACCACGCCCACCATGCTCCTCTCGCCTCCCCGTGTAGTCTGCAAACTCCGCCACCGCCTGTTACGTCGCCTCGAGCAAGCCCCGAGCGCTCGGACGCCCCAACTCGACCGCATCGACTCGTCTTCAAGCTTCGGTCGCCGGAGATCGCCGTCGCTGTCCCGTCGCCCCAGGCCTTCCCCGAGCACGCCGACCGTCTCATCGTGATCTCCGTGAGCCCCTAATTCGTCTCCCCCTAACCCCACGTCCGATTTCGAGCTCCAGCCGCTCCCTCCACCGAAGCCGAGACGCTCCGCCGCACGGGCTCGTCGCCGGTGAAGCCCCGGTGACCTTTTGGTCCCACGCATGCGTCCGTTGCACTCGTTTCGTTCCGTAGAGTAAAACTAGCGCGACAACCGTCTCGTTTGCACACCGCAGTGCCGGTCCCGCGAACCCCCGAGCTCCGGCCGCCGCCGGGGTCGATGCCGCGCTCAACTCCGGCCACCCCACGCCCTCTCGTGGGTCCCCCTAGATGCGCGGGAACACGGGCTCACCCCTAGTGCCCTCAGCGCGACCAGCCGCGGGCTGTAGCGCCGTCCCAAGCAACTCCGGCGAGGTCTCGCCGACGCCGTGGTCGCCGGCGTCACTAGCTGACGTGGCGCTGATTTAGTTAGCACTAATGACCACGCTAAACACCCCCACAGACACTGACAGCGGGCCCCGTAGCGGGTCAAAGCCCGAGTCAACGCGGGATTAGCCCCTGTGTCACTGACGTGTGGACCCCACACGTCAGGTTTGACCCTGACCGGCCCGGTTGACCCTGCTGACGTCACTGTGATGTGGTGCTGACGCCATAATCATTTCTGGATTTAATATTAATCAGGAAATTCCAGAAAATAGCTAAAACTTCAATAAATCATAGAAAATTAACCGTAACTCCAAATTAAATAATTTATATATGAAAAATTATCAGAAAAATTCAAGGAATCCATCTGTACCATTTTCATGCATGTTAGAACAACTTATAGCTGCTGTTTAGCACAAATCATATAAAGGGCATTTAATTAATCACATATGGAGTTTGAATTTGAATTTTATATTCAAACCAACTTCATTTAATCTGTTGCTAGTTGCATTAGCCCAAAACACATTCATTTTGCCATGTCATGATCATGCATCATATTGTGCATTGCATTGATTGTGTTCCTTTCTGTGTTGCCGGTATTTGTCCCCTCTCGATAGACGTGATACCGATGATGTGATCGTTGACACTGATGAAGACTCAATGTTATCTTCAGAAGTGCCAGGCAAGCAAAACCCCCTTGTTCATTCCGATGCAATCCTACTCTCTCGCTCCTGCTCTCTTTTAATGCATTAGGACAACACCGATTCATCTGTTACTTGCTGCGGTAGCTGAACCCCTTTATCCTTTGCATGACCTGTCATTCCACAGTAAATAGATGAAACCCACTAGTATGAGTAGGAGTTGTTTGAGCCCTGTTGTGCCTACTCATTCTTGCTTGTTTCTCATGCCTGCTACTGCTTAGAGTTGAGTCAGGTCTGATTCATCAGGGATGAATCAGAGGTGTGTGAACATGTCCTACTGTGTGTGAGCTAAGTGGTGAACACGATTTGGTAAAGGTAGCGGTGAGAGGCCATGTAGGAGTACATGGTGGGTTGTCTCATTGCAGCCGTCCTCAGGAACTGAGTTCTGTGTTTGTGATCCATGATTCAGTTACTACCATACATTGGGCCCTGAAATATGACCCCGCTCGACTTCTTATTCACCCTTGTCCTCTGTCCAGGAGTTGCAAGTAGTTTCTGGTGTTTGTAGCTTACTGGAGGCCGTGGACAGCGCTGACCGTAGGGGTGGGCTGTGATGCGGTAGGTACGTGGCACGGTGTACCGGATGCCCGTTTGGTATCTCGGGAACCCCGTTCACATCGTTTGGGGCTGTGAGCGAAACTCCGGCCGGATCTCCTCATGGATGGAACCCGAATAGGCGATAAACCTGGACTAGAGACTTGAGTGTTTAGGTAGGTCGTGGTCTACACCCACACCGGCTTTTGCTTGAAGTCCGCCGAGCACATGTCGTGTGCAGACGCTAAGTGGTGGAAACATGTATGAAGAAGTACACCCCTGCAGGGTTAACATCATCTATTCGAATAGCCGTGTCCGCGGTAAAGGACTTCTGGGTTGCTTATATCATTTCATAGACAAGTGAAAGTGGATACTCTAAAATACGCAAGATAAGCGTGAGTGCTATGGATGGCGTTCTCGTAGGGAGACGGGAGCGGATCCATAGTGGTGTATTGATATGGTGAATATGTGGACTCGTGTGCGCCACCTCAAAAGTTACATTGCAGTCGTAGTTCAGGATAGCCACCGAGTCAAAGCTGGCTTGCTGCAGTTAAACCCCACCACCCCTTTGTTGATAATGATGCATATGTAGTTAGTTCTGATGTAAGTCTTGCTGGGTACATTTGTACTCACGTTTGCCTATTTTATGTTTTTGTAGAGAGACTTCGGTCTCGCTAGTAGTTCCGCGTGGACTTCGACGTTTAGCTTGTTACCTCAGCTACGATCTTGTGCCCTCGGCAGGATCTGATAGATAGTCAGGCTTCTCAGCCTTTTTCATTTATAGATGTCTGTACTCAGACATGATAGCTTCCGCTTGTGCTTTGACTTGTATGCTCTGATGTTGGGTCGTGAGACCCCTGTTTGTAATATCTCGCTCCTCGGAGCCTATTGAATAAATTACTTGAGTCGTAGAGTCATGTTGTGATGCCATGTTGTAGTTGCACATATCGAGCATATTGTGTGTATGTTATTGAAATGCTTGGTATGTGTGGGATCTGACCATCTAGTTGTTATCTTTAGTAGCCTCTCTTACGGGGAAATGTCTCCTAGTGTTTCCACCGAGCCATGGTAGCTTGCTACTGCTCCGGAACACTTAGGCTGGCCGGCATGTGTCCTTCTTCGTTCCTGTGTCTGTCCCTTCGGGGAAATGTCACGCGATGAATACCGGAGTCCTGTTAGCCCGCTACAGCCCGGTTCACCGGAGTCCTGCTAGCCCAGTGCTACAGCCTGGATTCACTCGCTGATGACCAACACGTTCGATGCTGGGTCATGGATGCCTGTCCCTGTAAGTCTGTGCCACTTTGGGTTTACGACTAGCCATGTCAGCCCGGGCTCCTTATCATATGGATGCTAGCGACACTGTCATATACGTGTGCCAAAAGGCGCAAACGGTCCCGGGCAAAGGTAAGGCGACACCCGTGGGAATACCGTGCGTGAGGCCGCAAAGTGATATGAGGTGTTACATGCTAGATCGATGTGGCATTGAGTCGGGGTCCTGACAGCGTTGGTATCAGAGCTTGACTGCCTGTAGGATTACCAAGCCAAACTGGTCGAAGTTGAGTCTAGAAAATGCTTTAGTTATATAAGGGAATTGATTGTGGGATGGAACGTAAGGCTCTTTTTACTCCTTATACCTCATGCCCTTCTGATCTGAGTCATCTTATCTTTCCTGCGGGGATTAAGAACTAGGCTATCTCTTCTTTCTATCAGGATCACGTGTTACTAATCCGTAGACTTATAAGATTGTTGGACTTAAGCCTCAGTTCAGTTTCTACTACTTCCGTATGTTAATTGTTGATCTCGAAACCTTGATATTGTGCTTCTGAGTGGTTATGCCACCATTTTTGTGAATGTCTCAAATCTTTTCTGAGCATTTACAGCCGTTATGCTGTCCGAGTCATCCCAGGTTTCTAAAGTAGTCTGATGCATTTGCAAAATCCTTTCCCTCTGGTTTCAATGTTCCCATGGGCCAGATTAACCACACTAATCAGTGAGTTGAGGTACTCTGTTACCTTGACATATATGTTGGAGATATTATTATGACCCTAGGTGTCTTAGGGGATCATCTAGTGGTCTAGCCATGATCTGTGTTCCCAGTGTGATGATTCTGGCCTTTATTCTCGAAAGCATCCCGTGATGCCACTTAGTAGTAGGTATTCTACTCCTTGGGTTTTTGAACCCGAGATTCACCCTACTTGCTTCATGTTGATAGTTTTTGCTCGTTCCTTTAGGTTATTAGTAACCTTTGCATTAGTCCTCGATGTTCGTGGAATTCCTTTCTTCCAAATACTATGAACCGCTTATGGCAGATGTTCCTCGCTGATCGATAAGATCACAATCAGAGTGCTCTCGATGGGTTCTCGATTCTACATTGTGACTCTGCCAGTTCTACCTTTCTGCATGGGTTATCCGGAAGAAATATGTTGAACTTGGTTCGACATACTAATCTATGCATCCACAACTCAGAAAATTATATGTTCCTTTGAGTTGTTCTCTTTAGTTGCATTCTGACCCTCGTCTATCAATTGATAGTCAAGAGTATGCGTGCGTTCGTTTATCGATGCCTATTACTCTTGTGGTCCGTCAAGCCATTCTATCGCAGAATGACTAGGAGAAACAAACTCCAGTACCTCATCCATATCTAGGATTGGGTCAAAGTAGTTGTATTCCGCAGAACAAATTGCTAATCCAGCTTTTGCTCTGTTCTACCTTGGAGTATTACCATCCTTATATCGGGATTGTTATAGGAATTGCACACCATCCTATGAACTCTTGGTACAGCGATACTTCTTACCATCATTGTTCATTCCTTGGTTCCTGTGTTATTGCAACCGGAATACCGACAAATGAATTGTGATGTGTGAAATCAATACTCCTAGCAACCTCGTTGCTTGGTAGTTAAATGGACGATAACCTCATTCTTAGCGTGTTGGTTATTGAATCGTCACTCTAAGGTTGATCATGCTACCTAGTCCATTCTCCTGGTTCACTCCTCGATCGATGAGTTAGGATTATTTCAAATCCTTGCTCTATTGATCATATCGTCTTGCCCTGAAAAGCAAGATTGTTCTCGAGCTTAGTAACATACCGGTGGTTCGTGATTTTCTGAATATCTTCTCAGAAGTATTACCAGGTTGTCACCTGACCGCTATGTTGAGTTCGTGATCAAGTTGGTTTATTCCTGTAAACCACCCCTTCTCCAAGAATCCGTGTTGGATACCCTGAGCTAGTTGGATAAGCTAAACAACAACTTGGAGAGTTGGAAGATAAAAGCTTGTCCGACTTAGTTCATGTTAAGGGATATCTTTTTGTGTGTGTGTGTGTGTTGAAGAAAGATGATATCTTCATCAATTGGTCCTTGTGAACAATTGTTGGATCTATTATCTTACCCAAACCTTTGATTGAGTATGGGCTATCATCCAATCAGACCAGAACCAACGATATTCGTAATGTTGTCTTACTCGTGGTTGATCCCTCGAGCATACACCATTATATCTTTTGGGTCTGACCAATGCTATCACTTGTTCACTTAACTATGGAATTCCTTTTAAAAGGAAACCCAGATGAATTGTTGTTGTGCCCATTGACAACATCCTTGTCTTCTTCATAATTTTGCTGAACATTAAGCTAGTGTTGGAAACTTTTGAAAGCATTTGTTCATGCTAGCTCATGAAGCATATGTTCGGATGTAAGAAGTGACTTCCTCTAGTTCATGTGCATTTGATGCAAGTTGCCGCCGTGGACTCGAGAAAGTCAATGTTGCTTCCTCTGGAATCATCGCAAGTCAGTCATGCACACGTGCGAAGTATTCTGTGGTCTGGAGACTTGCAACCTTCATCCCATATGTGTATCCTAGCACACCAAGCCACTGACTGATTTGTTCAAGGAGAAGGAGTATCTTCATAAGAGCTAATCCGTACTTATGAAAGAACTTCGATATCCTCGCTGATGGTTCCCAACCAGAACTCGGTAGTGTTTTATTGTAAGACTACCATGTGGGCATGCTTGTCTGGGACAACGTGTTCACATGTTTGTAGCAGAACCAGCTCATGTTTTGGAGCTTGCTATCGTAGTTCATCTTCCGAGAATCCCGCAACGTCATCTCGTCGATTTGTGTTGCAAACTTTCATTTTTCTTCCTAGACTCGATGAGTCTGGAATATCCTGACACCAACCAGATCTGAATCTCAGGCAGATATGATGGTTGGAACATTTCCCCAAGAACTATAATATTGGTTCCTCGATAACTGGTAAAGTGGATGTCGTGGCCAGCACCACCCAGCCGAAAGACCTATTATTGTAGTATCTTGATTGAAGAAGTTGGCCACCTCCCCATAGGGATTTCGTAGGATTTACTCCCTAGTTGCCCCTATGGATTTTGAGATCCCGAAGTCCGACCTTTTACTTGATGTTCTAGATATCAAACCATATCTATGAATGGGTTACACTAGCACATCAAGGAGAACATTAGAAGCGGAGTGCTAAATGTCTCTCGGTCGATCATCCAGATTTTGTTTCCTTGGCCTCGCTAAGGTGAAATCTGAGAAAGTGTTATCCTCCTTTGCATCTGCATCGCCCATCGCTATTCATCATGGTAGTATGTTGTGTTGTCAGCACCCTTGACACGGATGTTGATAAAATCTTGATGATTATGGAAATGCTCAAGTTCTTGAGAGCACGCACAAGCGCTACGTGTTATCATCGGCTCTAACTGGGATTCCTCTCAGTTTCCTCGGCAATGCTATGACCTTTTCAACCAGTGAATTAACTCTCTAGTGTTGGGTTCTTCCCCAGTTACCAGAATCATTCCCAGCATTTGCATTTTGTTCCCAGCTTGCACCGCCAATGTGCCATTCTACCACGGGTCTCTTCCATTTCCGGTGATAAGGAAATTCATCCATTACGTTGTCTTCAACAAGGTAATCCACATCATCCAAGTCCGAGTATGCCATTCTACCGACCCCCGCCAATCGATTGCTGTGATTTGCCTTAGGTTGGTTTAAAGAGTTTCAATGATCTTTGAATCAAAAGGTAATTCTTTTTTGCCACTTAAGGGGATATTTCTACGAGTCACCTCCCTAAGGTGCATCGTTATGGTATCACGGCAATTCAACTCCTCGCTACGTTGACAACCGATCACCACATTCTTAAGTCTGGATTTTTGTCTACCTAGTGAACCTTGTCATATGCTTCACTCCATTCCTATGGATGTGTGCTTCATCTCTCAGTCCGAGAGATGTTGTTATGTCTCATTCCGTGGGTTAATCCTGAGTTGTTCGACCTTCGAGAAGAACAATTCTTTAGGGTCTTTCCTTTCCTCTCGTTGTCATGATAGTTGGAGTTCTCAAGGCAAGACTTCAAGACAATGATGGTGAATGAATCAACGTTCAATTGAAGTGCACCCTGTCGTGAAGATTATACTAGTTTGCGTTACCCCTTCACCTTACCCTACGCTTGAATCTCGAGACGAGATTCTTGTTTAGTGGGGGTGAGTTGTCACATCCCTAGCTTCTGGTAATGCTCTAGCTAGCTTCATGTGTGCATCATGTTTAAATTCTGAAAACTTGAACTGAGAAATTTTGGAAGCCTCAAAAACCATAAATAAAAGAGGGGCAAAAACCCTAGAAATCTCATCCATTGCTCCAAAATGCTCTTCTTAAATGTTTGATAATTTTTGGTAAGGGTTCTGGTCCCAACCAAAATATTGAACATTTTTAAGGAATTATTTTTGGGACTTTGGATTTAATTCATTAGCTATTTGAATTTGAATTATATTCATATAATTAGAATATAATTTCAAATACCCCTGAAATATTTTATAAGCTTTTGGAAAAGTCCATCTAGCAATATAAATATTCAGAGGAGTTTTTGGCATTGTTTGAATTATTTTAAAATTCAAAACAGTGGCAAAATAAATTCAATAAAACAAAACAGAAGAAAAAAATAAAACAGAGAGCAGAAGCTTACCTAACTCACCTGCAGCCCACCTGGCGCCCACCAACCGGCCAGCCGGCCCAGCCCACCTCCTCCCCCTTGTCCTCTTCCTCCTCTGCCAGGAGGACGAACAGAGGCGAGGCGTGGCGCGCGCCCGAGAGGCCTCGGCCACCTCCTGCTTCCCCCTGGCCACCTCCTGCTTCCTCTCGTCGCCCTGGACCCCGTCCGCGATGCCACGCACCCCTCCCTGGTGGCCCTCTCTCCTCTCCCTCACTCGCTGCCCTCCTTCCCCTCTCCCTCTTCGTTCTTCGCCCGAACAGAGAGCCGCCGCCGTCGTTCGCTGCCACCACGCCCACCATGCTCCTCTCGCCTCCCCGTGTAGTCTGCAAACTCCGCCACCGCCTGTTACGTCGCCTCGAGCAAGCCCCGAGCGCTCGGACGCCCCAACTCAACCGCATCGACTCGTCTTCAAGCTTCGGTCGCTGGAGATCGCCGTCGCTGTCCCGTCGCCCCAGGCCTTCCCCGAGCACGCCGACCGTCTCATCGTGATCTCCGTGAGCCCCTAATTCGTTTCCCCCTAACCCCACGTCCGATTTCGAGCTCTAGCCGCTCCCTCCACCAGAGCCGAGATGCTCCGCCGCACGGGCTCGTCGCCGGTGAAGCCCCGGTGACCTTTTGGTCCCACGCATGTGTCCGTTGCACTCGTTTCGTTCCGTAGAGTAAAACTAGCGCGACAACCGTCTCGTTTGCACACGGCAGCGCCGGTCCCGCGAACCCCCGAGCTCCGGCCGCCGCCGGGGTCGATGCTGCGCTCAACTCCGGCCACCCCACGCCCTCTCGTGGGTCCCCCTAGATGCGCGGGAACACGGGCTCACCCCTGGTGCCCTCAGCGCGACCAGCCGCGGGCTGTAGCGCCGTCCCGAGCAACTCCGGCGAGGTCTCGCCGTCGCCGTGGTCGCCGGCGTCACTAGCTGACGTGGCGCTGATTTAGTTAGCACTAATGACCACGCTAAACACCCCCACAGACACTGACAGCGGGCCCCGTAGCGGGTCAAAGCCCGAGTCAACGCGGGATTAGCCCCTGTGTCACTGACGTGTGGACCCCACACGTCAGGTTTGACCCTGACCGGCCCGGTTGACCCTGCTGACGTCACTGTGACGTGGTGCTGACGCCATAATCATTTCTGGATTTAATATTAATCAGGAAATTCCAGAAAATAGCTAAAACTTCAATAAATCATAGAAAATTAACCGTAACTCCAAATTAAATAATTTATATATGAAAAATTATCAGAAAAATTCAAGGAATCCATCTGAACCATTTTCATGCATGTTAGAACAACTTATAGCTGCTGTTTAGCACAAATCATATAAAGGGCATTTAATTAATCACATATGGAGTTTGAATTTGAATTTTATATTCAAACCAACTTCATTTAATCTGTTGCTAGTTGCATTAGCCCAAAACACATTCATTTTGCCATGTCATGATCATGCATCATATTGTGCATTGCATTGATTGTGTTCCTTTCTGTGTTGCCGGTATTTGTCCCCTCTCGATAGACGTGATACCGATGATGTGATCGTTGACACTGATGAAGACTCAATGTTATCTTCAGAAGTGCCAGGCAAGCAAAACCCCCTTGTTCATTCCGATACAATCCTACTCTCTCGCTCCTGCTCTCTTTTACTGCATTAGGACAACACCGATTCATCTGTTACTTGCTGCGGTAGCTGAACCCCTTTATCCTTTGCATGACCTGTCATTCCACAGTAAATAGATGAAACCCACTAGCATGAGTAGGAGTTGTTTGAGCCCTGTTGTGCCTACTCATTCATGCTTGTTTGTCATGCCTGCTACTGCTTAGAGTTGAGTCAGGTCTGATTCATCGGGGATGAATCAGAGGTGTGTGAACATGTCCTACTGTGTGTGAGCTAAGTGTGTGAACACGATTTGGTAAAGGTAGCGGTGAGAGGCCATGTAGGAGTACATGGTGGGTTGTCTCATTGCAGCCGTCCTCAGGAACTGAGTTCTGTGTTTGTGATCCATGATTCAGTTACTACCATACATTGGGCCCTGAAATATGACCCCGCTCGACTTCTTATTCACCCTTGTCCTCTGTCCAGGAGTTGCAAGTAGTTTCTGGTGTTTGTAGCTTACTGGAGGCCGTGGACAGCGCTGACCGTAGGGGTGGGCTGTGATGCGGTAGGTACGTGGCACGGTGTACCGGATGCCCGTTTGGTATCTCGGGAACCCTGTTCACATCGTTTGGGGCTGTGAGCGAAACTCCGGCCGGATCTCCTCATGGATGGAACCCGAATAGGCGATAAACCTGGACTAGAGACTTGAGTGTTTAGGTAGGTCGTGGTCTACACCCACGTCGGCTTTCGCTTGAAGTCTTGCCGAGCACATGTCGTGTGCAGACGCTAAGTGGTGGAAACATGTATGAAGAAGTACACCCCTGCAGGGTTAACATCATCTATTCGAATAGCCGTGTCCGCGGAAAAGGACTTCTGGGTTGCTTATATCAGTTCATAGACAAGTGAAAGTGGATACTCTAAAATACGCAAGATAAGCGTGAGTGCTATGGATGGCGTTCTCGTAGGGAGACGGGAGCGGATCCATAGTGGTGTATTGATATGGTGAATATGTGGACTCGTGTGCGCCACCTCAAAAGAGTTACATTGCAGTCGTAGTTCAGGATAGCCACCGAGTCAAAGCTGGCTTGCTGCAGTTAAACCCCACCACCCCTTTGTTGATAATGATGCATATGTAGTTAGTTCTGATGTAAGTCTTGCTGGGTACATTTGTACTCACGTTTGCCTATTTTATGTTTTTGCAGAGAGACTTCGGTCTCGCTAGTAGTTCCGCGTGGACTTCGACGTTTAGCTTGTTACCTCAGCTACGATCTTGTGCCCTCGGCAGGATCTGATAGATAGTCAGGCTTCTCAGCCTTTTTCATTTATAGATGTCTGTACTCAGACATGATAGCTTCCGCTTGTGCTTTGACTTGTATGCTCTGAATGTTGGGTCGTGAGACCCCTGTTTGTAATATCTCGCTCCTCGGAGCCTATTGAATAAATTACTTGAGTCGTAGAGTCATGTTGTGATGCCATGTTGTAGTTGCACATATCGAGCATATTGTGTGTATGTTATTGAAATGCTTGGTATGTGTGGGATCTGACCATCTAGTTGTTTATCTTTAGTAGCCTCTCTTACGGGGAAATGTCTCCTAGTGTTTCCACCGAGCCATGGTAGCTTGCTACTGCTCCGGAACACTTAGGCTGGCCGGCATGTGTCCTTCTTCGTTCCTGTGTCTGTCCCTTCGGGGAAATGTCACGCGATGAATACCGGAGTCCTGTTAGCCCGCTACAGCCTGGTTCACCGGAGTCCTGCTAGCCCAGTGCTACAGCCTAGATTCACTCGCTGATGACCGACACGTTCGATGCTGGGTCATGGATGCCTGTCCCTGTAAGTCAGTGCCACTTTGGGTTTACGACTAGCCATGTCAGCCCGGGCTCCTTATCATATGGATGCTAGCGACACTGTCATATACGTGTGCCAAAAGGCGCAAACAGTCCCGGGCAAAGGTAAGGCGACACCCGTGGGAATACCGTGCGTGAGGCCGCAAAGTGATATGAGGTGTTACATGCTAGATCGATGTGGCATTGAGTCGGGGTCCTGACAATCTTGTTCTAAGTTTCGAGTTGTAATCCTTATGTTGTAATCAATAGAAGTGTGATGATCATCATTATTAGAGCATTGCCCAAAAAAAAGAAGAGAAAGGCCAAAAAAAGAAGGCCCAAAAAATAAAATAAATTAAAAGGGCAATGCTACTATCTCTTTTTCCACACTTGTGCTTCAAAGTTGCACCTTGTTCTTCATATAGTGAGTCTCATAAGTTGTGCTTCAAAGTAGCACCTTGTTCTTCATGTAGTGAGTCTCATAAGTTGTCTATACTAGTGGGAATTTTTCATTATATAACTTGGCTTGTATATTCCTACAATGGGCTTCCTCAAATGCCCTAGGTCTTCATGTGCAAGCAAGTTGGATGCACACCCACTAGTTTTCTTTTGTTGAGCATTCATAGCTCTAGTGCATCCGTTGCATGGCAATCCCTACTCCTCATGTTGACATCAATTAATGAGCATCTCCATAGCCCGTTGTCCTCATCAATGTGAGACTTTCTCCCCTTTTGTCTTCTCCACACAATCCCTTTCATCATATTATATTCCACCCATAGTGCTATATCCATGGCTCACGCTCATATATTGCATGAAGGTTGAAAAAGTTTGAGATTATTTAAGTATGAAACAATTGCTTGGCTTGTCATCGGGGGTATAGAAGTTGGGAACATCTTTGTGTGACAAAAATGAAGCATAGCCTAACTAGATGATTTTGTAGGGATGAACTTTCTTTGCCATGCTATTTTGAGAAGACATGATTGCTTTGATTAGTATGCTTGAAATATTATTATTTTTTATGTCAATATCAACTTTTGTCTTGAATCATTCAGATCTGAATATTCATGCCACAATTAAGAAGATTTACATTGAAATTATGCCAAAGTATCACTCCGCATCAAAAATTCTTTTTTATCATTTACCTACTCGAGGACGAGCAGGAATTAAGCTTGGGGATGCCTGATACGTCTCCAACGTATCTATAATTTTTGATTTCTCCATGCTACTTTATCTACTGTTTTGGACTATATTGGGCTTTATTTTCCACTTTTATATTATTTTTGGGACTAACCTATTAACCGGAGGCCCAGCCCAGATTTGCTGTTTTATGCCTATTTCAGTGTTTCGAGGAAAAGGAATATCAAACGGAGTCAAAACGGAACGAAATCAACTGGAGAAGTTATTTTTGGAAGGAAACCCACCTGATGGACTTGACATCCACGTCAGAAGATACGGGAGGTGCTCACGAGGGTGGGGGGCGCGCCCACCCCCCTAGGGCGCACCCCCCTGCCTCGTGGGGCCCCCGAAGCTCCACCGATGTACCCCTTGCACCCATATATACCTACGTACCCTAAAACTTCCAGAACAGAAGATAGATCGGGAGTTCCTCCGCCGCAAGCCTCTGTAGCCACCAAAAACCTCTGGGGAGCCCTTCCCGGCACCCTGCCGGAGGGGGGGATCCATCACCGGTGGCCATCTTCATCATCCCGGCGCTCTCCATGACGAAGAGGGAGTAGTTCACCCTCGGGGTTGAGGGTATGTACCAGTAGCTATGTGTTTGAGTTCTCTCTCTCGTGTTCTCTCTCGTGTTCCCTCTATGGAATGATCTTGATGTATCCCGAGCTTTGCTATTGTAGTTGGATCTTATGATGTTTCTCCCCTCTACTCTCTTGTGATGAATTGAGTTTCCCCTTTGAAGTTATCTTATCGGATTGAGTCTTTTATGAGAACACTTGATGTATGTCTTGGTGATCAACTTGCGGGTTTCGTGACATTGGGAACCTATGCATAGGGGTTGGCACACGTTCTTGACTCTCCGGTAGTAGTTTTGGGGCACTCTTTGAAGTACTTTTATGTTGGTTGGATGAATCTGAGATTGTGTGATGCATATCGTATAATCATGCCCACAAATACTTGAGGTGACAATGTAGTATCTAGGTGACATTAGGGTTTTGGTTGATTTGTGTCTTAAGGTGTTATTCTAGTACGAAGTCTTTTATAGATCAATCCGAAAGAATAACTTTGAGGTGGTTTCGTACCCTACCATAATCTCTACGTTTGTTCTCCGCTATTAGTGTCTTTGGAGTGACTCTTTGTTGCATGTTGAGGGCTTGTTATATGATCTATCTATGTTATTATTGTTGAGAGAACTTGCACTAGTGAAAGTATGAACCCTAGGCCTTGTTTCCTATCATTGCAATACCGTTTACACTCACTTGTATCGCTCGTTACCTTGCTGTTTTTATTATTTCAGATTACAAAAACCTATATCTACTATCTATTTTGCACTTGTATCACCATCTCTTCGCCGAACTAGTGCACCTATACAATTTACCATTGTATTGGGTGTGTTGGGGACACAAGAGACTCTTTGTTATTTGGTTGCAGGGTTGTTTGAGAGAGACCATCTTCATCCTACGCCTCCTACAGATTGATAAACCTTAGGCCATCCACTTGAGGGAAATTTGCTATTGTCCTACAAACCTGTGCACTTGCAGGCTCAACAACGTCTACAAGAAGAAGGTTGTGTAGTAGACATCAAGCTCTTTTCTGGCGCCGTTGCCGGGGAGGCTAGGTAAACAGTACTCACACCCCGTCAACTAAGCTCTTTTTGGCGACGTGAGTGCTTGAAGGTATATCTTTAGATCTTGCAATCAAATCTTTTTGTTTTTTGTTTTATCACTAGTTTAGTTTATAAAAGAAAACTACAAAAAAAATGTAGTTAAGTTTGTCTCATATGCTTTGTCTTTTTAATATCTTTAGTGAGAATGATGGAAAGGAAAATTGTGCTCAAGTGCTAGAAGAAGAATTACATAGAATGCTTGGCATAAAATATGTGAATGATGAGCATGATTGCAATGTTGTTAGTATGAATTCCCTGAATACCCATGATGCTAATGATATGCAAAGCCACAAGCTTGGGGAAGCTATGTTTGATGGAGATGATATTTTTTGTCCCCCAAGCTTTGATGAGCAAAATTACTATGATGAAAGCATGCCTCCTATCTATGATGATTATTGTGATGACACGTATGCTTTAAAGAATAATGATAACCATTAAACTTGTCATCTTGATCTTAATTTTCAATCATATGATAGTTATTTTGTTGAGTTTGCTCCCACTATTATTCATGAGAAGAATGTTGCTTATATGGAGAGTAATAAATTTTCTATGCTTGTAGATCATGAAAAGAATGCTTTAGGTGCTGGTTATATTGTTGAATTCATTCATGATGCTACTGAAAACTATTATGAGATAGGAACATATGCTTGTAGGAGTTGCAATAATGTCAAGTTTCCTCTCTATGTGTTGAAAATCTTGAAGTTATGCTTGTTTTACCTTCCTATGCTTGTTGATTATTGTTCCCCTAAGTTGTTTGCTCACAAAATCCCTATGCATAGGAAGTGGGTTAGACTTAAATGTGCTAGTCATATGCTTCATGATGCTCTCTTTATGTTTCAATTCTTATCTTTTATGTGAGCATCATTGTCATCATCATGCCTAGCTAGAAAGGCATTAAAAAGCGCTTGTTGGGAGACAACCCAATATTTACCCTTACTGTTTTTGTGTGTCCACATGATTATGCTACTGTATTAATCATGTTTTATAGCTTTTGTTTCGATAAAGTGCCAAGTAGAACCTTTGGGAAGACTTGGGTGAAGTTTATATGATCTTGCTGTAGAAAACAGAAACTTTTGCGCTCACGAGAATAGCTGCCATTTTTTTACTGAAGAGTGATTTTAGGTTGATTATTTTTGAAGATGATTATTAGACAAATTAGTCAGGTCCAGCAATTTATTTCATAATTTTTGGGGTTCCATAAGTATACGTTTGATACAGATTACTACAGACTATTCTGTTTTTGACAGATTCTGTTTTCATTGTGTTGTTTGCTTATTTTGATGCATCTATGGCTAGTATTAAGTGGTATGAACCATAGAGAAGTTAGAATACAGTAGATATTACACCAATATGAATTTATAATGAGTTCATTACAGTACCTAAGTGGTGGTTTTATTTTCTTATACTAACGGAGCTTACGAGTTTTGTTTTGAGTTTTGTGTGGTTGAAGTTTTCATGTTTTGGGTAAAGATTCGATGGACTATGGAATAAGTAGTGGCAAGAGCCTAAGCTTGGGGATGACCAAGGCACCCCAAGGTAATATTCAAGGACAACCAAGAGCCTAAGCTTGGGGATGCCCCATATGGCATCCCCTCTTCCGTCTTTGTTCATCGGTAACTTTACTTGGAGCTATATTTTTATTCACCACATGATATTTGTTTTGCTTGGAGCCTCATTTTCTTTTGTTAGTTTTTGCTTTTTGTTAGTTATATTAATGTTTTGCATCTTTAGTTTCAATAAAAAAGTCAAGGATAGCCTTTGCCATGCTTATTTTGCTAGTATACATGTTGCTGTTTGAAAACAGAAAGTTTACCGCTGTTGAAAAAATTCCCTAGAAAAGTCAGAGAATGGTATAGCATTGAATCTTTTTGCATATTAAGCTCTGATAAATTTATTACAGTGGGAATTTTATTTCATAATTTTGGAGTCAGGGAGGTATTGATACTCTTGCATTCTTTACAAACTGTACTGTTTTGGTAGATTGCTGTTATGGTTGCATTGTTTGCATATGTTTGCTTGTTTAATGATTCTATTTGAGGATAGGAGTATTAAATATGCAGAGGCATTTAGTATTCAATGTTTAATAATAATGTTAGTAATTTGTTACAGTAGAAAATGATAAGGTTTTGCATTGGTTTATACTAACCTATCTCACGAGTTCTTGTTGAGTTTGTTGTGGATGAAGCTTTTGATAAAAGAGAAACCATGATATGAGAGGAATTAAGGAGACACAAAAGCTCAAGATTGGGGATGCCCAAGGCACCCCAAGATAATATTTCAACAAGTCTCAAGCATCTAAGCTTGGAGATGCCCTGGTAGGCATCCGACCTTTCTTCTTCAACAATCATCGGTTAGTATCGGTTGAGCCTAAGTTTTTGCTTCTTCACATGAGTTGTGCTATCCTTGCAATGTCATCTTATTTTGTTTTTCTTGCTGCTTGAATACAATACCAAGATCTGAAATTCTTTAATGAGAGAGAGTCCTTGCATAGTTGCATAATTATTTAGCTACTCATTGATCTTCACTTATATCTTTTTGGAGTAGTTTTTCATTTGCTCTAGTGCTTCACTTATATCTTTTAGAGCACATTGGTGGTTTTATTTTGAAGAAATATATGAACTCTCGTGCTTTACTTATATTATTTTGGGTGTCTTTAATAGCATGGTAATTTACTTCATGTTAATATACTTGGTATTCAAGATATGTGAAACTTTCTTTTGAGTGCGTTGAATACTAAGATAAGTTTGGTGCTTGATAATTGTTTTGAGGTATGGAGGTAATAATATCAAAGTCGTGCTAGTTGAGTAGTTGTGAATTTGAGAAATGCTTGTGTTGAAGTTTGCAAGTCCCGTAGCATGCACGTATGGTTAAAGTTGTGTAACAAATTTGAAACATGAAGTGTACCTGGCTTGTGCATCCTTATGAGTGGTGGTCGGGGATGAGCGATGGTCTTTTCCTACCAATCTATCCCCCTAGGAGCATGCGCGTAGTACTTGATTTTTGATGACTTCTAAATTTTTGCAATAAGTATATGAGTTCTTTTGACTAATGTTGAGTCCATGGATTATACGCACTCTCACCTTTCCGCCTTTGCTAGCCTCTTCGGTACCGTGCATTGCCCTTTCTCACCTTGAGAGTTGGTGCAAACTTTGTCAGTGCATCCAAACCCCGTGATACAATGCGCTCTATCACACATAAACCTCCTTATATCTTCCTCAAAACAGCCACCATAACTACCTATCATGGCATTTCCTTAGCCATTCCGAGATATATTGCCATGCAACTTCCATCATATATTCATGACATACATTACTTTTGTCATATTGCCATTGCATGATCATGTAGTTGACATCGTATTTGTGGCAAAGCCACCATGCATTATTTTTCATACATGTCACTCTTGATTCATTGCACCATCCTGGTACACCGCCGGAGGCATTCATATAGAGTCATATCTTGTTCTAAGTTTCGAGTTGTAATCCTTATGTTGTAATCAATAGAAGTGTGATGATCATCATTATTAGAGCATTGCCCAAAAAAAAGAAGAGAAAGGCCAAAAAAAGAAGGCCCAAAAAATAAAATAAATTAAAAGGGCAATTCTACTATCTCTTTTTCCACACTTGTGCTTCAAAGTTGCACCTTGTTCTTCATATAGTGAGTCTCATAAGTTGTGCTTCAAAGTAGCACCTTGTTCTTCATGTAGTGAGTCTCATAAGTTGTCTATACTAGTGGGAATTTTTCATTATATAACTTGGCTTGTATATTCCTACAATGGGCTTCCTCAAATGCCCTAGGTCTTCATGTGCAAGCAAGTTGGATGCACAC
>NC_057804.1:568795239-568807491 GCF_018294505.1 Triticum aestivum | reverse complement strand
TGGATTGCCCGACCCTCTATGTATGATATGGATAGGCCTCCATTTCACACACATTGCATGAAAATTTTTGTTTGAGATGTCATCGACACATATTCCCACAAATAATTCACGAAATCAACCCCCCCCCCCCCCCCCCCCCCCACCACAAAACAAAAAATACTCACGAACGTGGTTTGTATCTCTCACACACACCCACGTAGGTGGGGGACATGCACGAAGAGAAGAGGTGCATGCACGGCACACGTACTCCCGTCTCTTTCCCAACCACACCCGCACGGGTACACGGTGGAGCTCATTTCTGTACGAAAAAGGCAGCCCATGTGGTAATTTGGCACGTGTACTGGTTGTCCACTTGGTGGAGGGAGGATCGTCTACCACGGGTGAACAAACAAATTGCGACTTGATGCGTTATGTTAAATTAAAAAAAAGAGGCAAACCATGTGGGGCCTACCTTAGAGGCAAGGCTCTATACACTGGAGTACTTTTGATGTGTCCCATCAACTCGCAGAATGAGGAGAAGCTTGCTTAGTACGCCGTCTCCCCCGCCCATGGGCGCGGTGGCTCGCAGGATGAGGTGAAGCTTGCTCCTCCCTCGCCCATGCGCGCGGTGGCTCGCAGGACGAGGAGAAAAATTTACTACTCCCTCCGTTTACTCCTCATCCCTATTACCTTGGTTATAGAGATTATATCATATTGTTTGGAATATATATGTCCTTTAGTAGATTTCAATATGAACTACTAGTACATACTCCAAACACTGATGTATATAGACGTATTTTAGAGTGTACATTCACTCATTTTGCTCTGTATGTAGTACCACTCTCCCTCACCCCCCGACCCTCGCCCACATGGTGGACGTGCAGCAATTCATTCGGTATCATATAGCCAGAACGATATATACTGCACTACCATTATTGCTCGACTTCCCGAAGAGGCGAAGAGCCAATCGCAAGGTTAATATTTTGGAGATGCCAGGCGCAAGGTTATAGGAGAACGAGTAGTAGGTGCCGTGTCATTTATAAATAATTTTTTTTCTTTAGTGGCACGTACGCAATATGATAGGTCCATATGGAGAGAAAAGGAAACCGCTCCACTATATACATAGTCAGGATGGGCCAGCCTACACGGTTGCTTGCTGGGGTTGCTCTCTTCACACTCTCTCGCACAAAACGACTGTGGCCACATCTCTAACATCCCGGCGGATCACGTCTGCTTGGGGAAGGGGTGGATGCTTAGTGTAGATGCGGTGGCCGTCCCGACAGTGAAAACCCACTGTCGGCACGTCTCGATCAGGGGTCCCCGCATTCTCTCTCACAAAGCCGGTGAGGTTGCCTTCGTCCCTTGCTCACTGCCGCGACATGGGCAGTTGCCGCCTCCCGCCGCCCTCCTCAAGGTTGAGCTACGTCCCTCAGGTACAACTCCCTTTACAGCCGGCTTGCACCACTGCTCCAGCTGCCTACATCACTCCTTGTGGATATTTCTCTACTTCTTTGCCCCGCACATACCTGATACCTCTACTGGCTTCTACATACTGTATTTGTGATGAGTTTATGTCTCATCAACTAGTCCTAGTAATCTTATTCTAATCACGCTTCTTCAATTTCTTTGCCACAGAGATGCTCATCTCGATTTTGGTGAAACTGCACAAAATGAACCGATGGTCAAAAGGTTGCAAACTTCATTTATTAGGAAGCTCGAACGTCGCCAACAAATTGAAGCCTGGTCAGGGTTCACGGTTCAAGGGCTAGGGACTGCATGGATCGTTTTTTTCTTTAGCTGCCTCTGTTCCAAAATAAGTGTCAACTTTAGTAGTAGTACAACTTTGTACTAAAGTTTGCACAAAGTTGAGAGACTTATTTTGGAACAGAGGGAGTACATATTTGCTATGATCTGTCAATCATTGAGATGCAATAGCATGCATGTTAGTCTCCTTTGTATTTGATGAAATGTTGCAACGGGCAACCTTGGATGCAAGATACATGCAACAGGAGCTGGAAGCTTCATAGCATTGTACAAATTTATCTCGCTGATAAATTACAGTATGTACTAGTAGTATACTAGTACTTCCTCCGTTCCTAAATATAAGTCTTTGTAGAGATTTCACCATTAACCACATGCGGATGTATATAGATGCATTTTAAGTGTAGATTCATTCATTTTGTTCCGTATGTAGTTCACCTAGTGGAATCTCTACAAAGACTTATCTACTAGTAATAGCTAGCCCCCACTACTAGGAATTATCTATCCTCTCCTTGAGCCACATCATCAAAATTGACGTAGCCGTTAGATGAAGTAAATCAGTCATAATAGCCGTCTGATCTAGACATTGAGAGGCTCCGCACTAAGCCACATGCAAGCATGCAGAAATACTGTGGCACATGCATGTGAGTGGGTTTTAAATCACGTCAACATGTCTGCATGCAAGCATGCATCGGTAGCATGCATGCAAGTGAGATTTTAAGTCCCATTAACTTGTCAAAAAGAAAAATATAATCCCATTATGCTGTAGGAGTTGGCTGATCTTTTTTCCTTACGTGGGATGATCTAAATGATGATGGGAGTTTATTTAGTTTGGCTACCACATTTTTCATGTGGTTATAGATTTTTATAGTTCTATGAAATCAATAATTTTGCGCAGAGAGATATACCGCTGTTCCACGGCAACGCGCGGGGACTCATCTAGTAATATTTAGGAACGGAGGGAGTACTATGTAAAGAGTTAGGTGTCGCACGGTGATAGTGTGAGGCGGGCCATGTAATCACTGAGCCTGCGTGTTTTCACTACTCTTGCACTCCTCCGCTGTAAGAATGGAGAAAATTGTAATCTACTACCTCCTTTCGCCGAAAGCGTGGGACATCCAGCAGTCCTACCACCTCAGTAATAAAGACCAATGAGCCGTCAAATCACATAGACCCAACAGTAAGTTGGACGGACGAAGCAACCATCACTCTTGCGCCAGTGAGAGGTCACGTCCGCTCTGCCCGGGAATGAATGCGGCACCGATTCTTTGGAATGACGCTGACCGTTTCGGGCAGGAAGCGCGCGCGGGCGATGGAGGGGCTTTGGGTGGGCCAGGCTGGTCAGGAGCGGGCATGGCAGCTATCCGCATGTCCCTACCGGAAATGCCCGGAAACGAGAGGATGCACCGACTCTCGTGGCTAAAATCATACACTACACACCATATCTCTGTAGGAGTAGGTCGATCTATCGCACTCTCTAACACACACATGCTGTTAAACACACACACGCACACGCACGCACCTTGGTCCCGTTGCACCTTCTAACGTGACTTATTACACCTAGAAGGAGGGGATTAGTAAGTATACGAGATACGGTGGCACATTGACTTAAGTCGAATACAAGTGCCCAAAATTTGTGTGCATGTTATAATAAGGATTCACTTAAAATAGTACGTGAGCGAACAGAGGGATCAATTGGACAGTGTTCCCGAGCAGTAGCGAGATGTGTGAGGTAGTAAGATACACCGCTGGCGCTTTTAATTTTTCTTATTAATTTGTTTGTTTCACCCTCTGACTGGTGGGACCCAACGTACTACATGGAGAGAGGTAAGGTGACTAAGGCTGCATTATTTCTGCACCACTGTGGATAGTCTTACCACTAAAGCCACATGACACGATTATGATTGAAATCCTAATGACTCCCACACATACAAAAAAACACGGCATGCCTGTCACACGAATGCATGAATGTATAAAAGGTTATTTTCCTCTCGTTGAACATAACGGGAGGGTTGTGTAGCTGGTTAGCCTGTTCGCTCATCAAACTTGAGGTCTCGGGTTCGATAACTACACTTGAGCATAATTTTTGCCAGGAGGATTCTTTGACTGGTCAAAATGTTTTCTAGGGTTTGCACGCTTCACACACTCTCTCCAGTATATATATACACGCTGGAGCCTCAGCGCTTGTAGTTGCTCTCTTCACACTCTCTTGCCCTCTCCTGCTGGAGCCTCAACGCTTGTAGTTGCTCTCTTCACACTCTCTTGCCCTCTCTAGATCTAAACAAGACTTCGTTGGCCTCTCTCTCCCCTCACTGCTGCTCAAAGAGACAGCAGGATCCGTCCGCCAGGAAGGGAAGGAGGCTTAACGCTATCGCCGTCGGCGAGGGAGGGAATCCACTACCGGCGCTGCTGTTCACTTTCCACCCAGCGGCAGCGTGGGAGGGCCTCCGACCCCTTCTTCTTCGCCGCCGTCCCGTCGCCCACCGAACCACACCCCAAGAACCTTAAGGTATATTTTACTTACTCCACATGCATTGCTCTAGCTGCATGCATACCATGAATCTAGGACGTGGTTCAAAGAGGAAAGGAGTGGGGGAAAATAGTGGGAAAAGTTGTATATAGCATGAATCTAGGACGTGGTTCAAAGAGGAAATGAAGGGGGAAAGTTGTATAGCATGAATCTAGGACGTGGCTCAAAGAGGAAAGGAATGGGGGAAAGTAGTGGGGAAAGTTGTATCGCATATATCTAGGACATGGTTCAAACTGGAAAGGAAGGGGCGAAAGTACTAGTTCAAAAAGGAAAGGAAGGGACAAGGCTGAAGAGTTTGAGCAGGACTAGATTTGCTGCGCTCACATAGGGAAAGGTGTCTAAAGATAACAAAACTGGGACCAACACAAATATGCTCCTTGGTTGTTTGTTCTTTGTTGCAACAGACTGTGCATGACCACAATACATAGGTAGATGCACATGGTGCTGGTGCGTCCACTATCCCGTGCAACTCATTAGCTGTTGTTAATCTAAGGCCCTGTTTGGTTAAAAACTCCCTAGTCCCTACCTGCTTGGTTCCAGGGACTAAACATGGACTAGAGGTTATTAAATGACATGATAAAAGACCATGTTACCCCTAGTAATGAACTAATAGAAACAAGGTGCGATGCGTGGCAGGGGCAACTGTTGGAAAAAGTCCCAAAAAGACTCCCTCGGGGTCTTCTTTATTTAGTCCCAAATGCCCACTTTTAGTCCCGAAAGTCCCTCCTATTTGGTTTAGATGTGACTGACACGGAGTTTTTTTAGTCCCTACACCAAAATGTCCCTATAAACAAACACCCTCTAATAATGCCACTGGAAAATTGATGCAATGCCACAGTTAAAAGAAAATTACATGTTTAACGAATTTTATTGTTAATATAATCTCTATGTTAATATTAATCAATGCCACCGTTTGAGAAATGCTACTGTCTTGCTTTCTTTCCCCATTAGATAGGGTAGATGCTTCTTTTTGTTGGCTTTTGTGTCATCCACCGTTATTGACCACTAATTGTTTCCTTTGCACCTCTGTGTAAATAGGGTTATCTACTTCACCTCGTTGCCATTGTGACCTTTTGTTGCACTGCACAAAACACTTTTGTTTTAAGAGTGTTTTGTGCAGTTCAACCAAAATGTCACACCGACAATGTTGCTTGATTGCTTGATCTTATTGGAACTGCACAAGAGGAGATCTTACTTCCTATCTGTTAAGGAGAATTTGGTTCAGATCTTCTTCTTGTGAGTTGTTTGAATTCTGCATCATGAGAGGTCAGTACTAGCCTTCTTTCACATGATTCTGCAGTGTGCTTTCATATGTTGTGCCACTTGTACGATAATGTTGCTTGATTTTAGTGAATTGCACAAATGGAGACAAGACTTCCAGTCTGTATGTGCACCATAATATCCCATTGTGGTAAGATAAGGATATTTCACAACTGCTGGCCTGTATTTTGCCACTTTCATCAGAAAATTAATGTCATTGTTTAGTGCTATACTTGTGCTCCCTAATTGACATGCCAAATCTTACATTGAAGGTGAAGCTTGTCTGTTATTGAACCAAGTGATGAAGGGGAAGAACAAGCGAAAAAACAAAAATCAACTCCCGGTGCTGTAATGAAGCAATGGAACTGTGATGACACAAGTAATGATACAGTTTTGCATCTTAATTTATTGCTATGGCTGGAACGAGCAATTGTTTTGCCACTGATTTGATGACACTCTTAATGTAATATGTAATTATCTCTACTTGTGCAAACAGGGATCTTCTTTGAAGATACCATATATTTTAGTGGAACTGCACAAAAAGATGTTGGAAACATTAAACTAATCAAGGAGTATATAGTAAGCATGACCACCATAGTAGATAGCAACAGATGGTTCCGGAGAAGTGCTTGATCTGTATGCTCTACACAATAAGCCTCCTGACAAAGGTTGGTACTCGCCCACTAATTCATCCATATGATTGCGCTTTGTCATCTCTATTGGTGTTGTGCTACTGTTTAGATACTGTCATGAAAAAGTGGTATTGTCCTTGAGAAGTGCTTCATCTGTGCTGTTTTAAATATTTCCTTTCCTTTTTTTCGAGCATATAGGGATGCTAGCATTTAGTTGTCCTCTTGTCTTTGCACAATATGATCATCTTCCTCTGAAGAAGAATATGGAGTACGTGAAGTGACTAGTTCCGATTATGCCAGGATGAAGAATCCCTGTCTATCTTCTCATCAGAAGGAGCAGTTGAAGGATGTTTACATTACTCCCAACAAGACCAAACTAACTTTAGCTCAGAAGGACTGACAAATCTCCATTTTTTTGCTGTGATGCGCGAGTACAATATTGTTCTAGGATTCTCATGAGAAGGAGCAATTGAAGGATGGTTACATTACTCCCCACAAGAGCAAACTAACTTCAGCTCAGAAGGACTGACAAATCTCCATTTTTTTTGCTATGATGCGCGAGTACAATGTTGTTCTAGGATTCTCTCTGGTGAGTTCCATTTTTCTAAAAGTGTGCTCTACATGGACCATGTAGGTGCCTGTTTAAACTTTCAATTCATAGTACATTTTGCTTTATACTAATCACTTTTTTTGTATTTGTGCAAACAGGGGTGATCAGCTTGATTTCAATGGGAACTGCACAAAATGTTCATGAATACATCGAATCATTCATTTCCACCACAAGAAAGGAGGTGTTGATAAGTTCAAGGCGTTGCAACATATAAGGGCGAAATCATACAAGCTACGCGTGAATTTTGTTAATTTTGGTGGAACTACACAAAAAGAACAGTTGGTTTGTTTAGCACGAGGTGCCATGTCAATGTCCAAACTGATGGCAAACCCTGCCCATTCCACAATCATAGGCATTTGATATTTTGGAATGGGACAACCTTGTCAAATTTTTCTCATTGATTTTAAGACATGCGTTTGATATTTTCGAATGGGACGCCCTTGCTGTCAGCAGCGTCGATCAATTTTTTCTTTATTCTTTAGTTGTGAAGTGAATATTGCCTTTAACATGTGAGTCGCCGAGATGCATAATCATCGATTGTTTTGAATGTTCTCTATGAATTGCCAGCCCTGTGTGTTTGATTGCAATGTACAGAAATGCTAAAAAGCTGCTCAAACTCTTTGTACTCTTTCTGTTCCTTTTTACTTTGCACATTGTGAAAGTGCATACTTTTTTGTATAAGATTGGTCAAAGTAGAGATACTTTGACTGCAAACAAAACTTGTATAGAAAGGACCGGAGGGAGTACATGTGAAACTGCTGCAAACGAGGTGATCACCCTGGGAATAATGCTAGTACATATTGTTTTGCATGTTCATCCAATGCTAGTGATAGAGGAATTCGAACTAATCAAAATAAATTCATTCATACACGGTCGGATTTCATATAAACATGTCGGATTTAATTACATTTCATACATTCTTCAACTAAAAAGGGGTGTTTGTGGCCGCATGCATCTCCCAGATGCAGAGGCCGGGGGTCATCCTCCTTTTCTAAAAAAACTAAAAGGGGTGCACTGGAGGTATAATTAATTAATCAAAGCTACCCACCTGTGTCCCGCTGAGCTGAACGGAAGCTTCAGTGACTTAACTGCAGGTGCAGTTGCCTAACTGACATGTGGCCTGTTGGGACCATGTGTCAGTCAGCCAACTGCACCAGCAGTTAAGTAGAAGCAGCGTTCTTCTCCAGCGCAGCTCTCCGACTCCACGTCGCCGCCAAGAAGCTAACCGGCCGTCAATGGTCAACCCGCCTAGATTTGCTTCAACTGGAGGGTAGCAGCGGTGGCCTTACATGGACCCAAGCAGCGGCGACCTACTGTGTTGTACTCTTCCTCGTTTTCTGTATGGCGCGGCCTCGTTGGTAGCGGGGCGGGGCCTCGGCGGAGTCGGCGATGTCCTTTGTCTCGTTGCCGGCGAGCGGCGCCTTAGCGGAGCGATGGAAATCCTCCCCCACATTGCCAGCAGGGTGGGGCCTCGGCTGAGCCGGCGATGTCCTCTGCCTCGTTGTTGGCGGGGCGGGGCCTCGGCGGAGCCGGCGGTGTCCTCTGCCTCGTTGTTGGCGCCGCGGGGCCTCGGTGGAGCAGGGCGTCATCAACTCTAGCGGAGCGGGGACTCGTTGGAGCTGGCATTGTCCTCTGCCTCGTCCTCGGTCTCGCCAAACAGCGCCTCGCCCGCTTCATCGCCCTCTTTGCTAGCCTCTTTGTAGGCGGCCGCAGCCTCCGCCACCCGCATGCGGTACCGCCAGTGCTCGAGGCGAGCCCTTGCGGGCGGAGCGGTACGGGTCGAGCAACGCCTCCTGCTCCGCCCGCTCCGTGGCGATCTGCTCCTCCGCCTGCAGGTGCTCCTGGAGGAGATGGTGGTTGTAGGCGGCGTCGGCCTGCGCCTCCTGGAACTGCTCCTCACGCATCTGCCTCAGCCTGTCCATATATTGGGCATGGGCCTCGCCGATGGTCATGGTGCAATGCACCGGTGAGGATGGTGCGGAGGAGGGAGTTGGCACCGGATCGTCGACTACCATGTTCTCCATTGGGACGTCGTCGTCCTCCGACTGCCTGTCGGCCAGCCGGTCGGCAGCAATGGCTGCCATCTCCTTGTGGTGCATCGTCCGCCCGCCCCGAAGAGCGCTGGAGCACGAGGAAGCCATGGTGGGCAGTAGTGGTGTGGACAAGAGAAAGGGAACGGATGCAGATGACTGCAGCTATGGCCGGCGCAGCAGTTTATATAGCAATGGTGGGCGGGCGGAGGGACGGACGTGTGGCGCCAGAGTAGCCGCCTCGGCAACCGCGTATCATTAATGTGTGCGGCAGATGGACGGACAGACGGCACTTGTGTCGTTTGAAGGCGGAGCAATCGCCGACACCGGGAAGCGGGGCGACCGGTGCTGACTGTTTCGGGCGGAAAGCGCGCGCGGGCGAGGAGATGACTTTACTTGGATAGGATGACAACGGGGACCCACCAGGTCCATAGCCTCACATATGCAAGTGCCTCCTTATTATATATATATATATATATATATATATATAACTATAATTTATTTTGCTTCCTCCTGGTTTCTTGACATCACAGTCCCACGCCATTGTCAACCTATGTACTCCCTCCTTTCCGGTTTATAGGGCTTATCTCAAAATTTTAGTTTTTCCATTTTATAAGGCTCAATTTGGTTGTTTTCCATCACATGTTCAGACTCCGAGGTGCATTAAATCATTGCATGCAAGTATTAAAAGAAAATTGACCAATGCATGTACTTTATGCATGCATGCATTGCAATTAATGCATTGATAAAAATAATTTTTTGAGGATAACAAGAGCATTAATTAGGTGCTTTTGCAAAACTACAAGAAGTATTCCACCACTCGCCATCTACCTTGATTGGTGAGAGTTTTGAATTGAGCATTATAAACCGGAAAGGAGGGAGTAGTCAATAAACAAGAGAATTGCACAAGAAGCGGCCGACAGCTGGGACCAAGCAGCTCAAGCAGTATTTGTGTTTTTGAGGTGTGAGCACTGCAGAGTTTTTTGATGTTTACCCCATATATTAATTTTTCTACTCTGAACAGCAACGAAAACATCGCTGCAGGTATTAACTGGGCGGGTTGTGGCCCGTCTAGCCCAGGCCAGATATCCAGCCCAGATATTAATTTTTTTCAAGTTGAAAATGGCTAGCCCAGCTATACTTTTTTTTGAGGAATACCCAGGCAAGGTCAAGTTGTTATTCTTTGCCCCGCTGGGCTGCAAATCTTTCCTAGGAGGGATGCATTAGGCTTAACAAGAAAATGGGCTTTAAGAAATAATAAATGGGATGTAATTATAAAAATTGGGTAGTAATTATAAAAAAATGCACCAAACAGTGATTACTTTATAAAATATTATTTTTGGAATATTGAAAATTTTAATTTCATTAATTGTTGCGAGCGCAATGTTTCATTGGATTTTTACGTAATATAAATTTATATTGAAATTGTATTTAATCTGACTAGAAATTTCGGGATAAAAATATTCGGATCCCATCAAAATGTGGGAAATTTTATTGAATTCTGCTTTAAACGGTTGGTTGAAATGGGCTGTACTTTTGACAAACTGTAAATGGGTTGTAGGAAATTCCATTAGAATTCAAAAATGGGCTACACATTCTTACAAATCTCAAATGGGCTATAAGTTCTCTGCCACACACTTCTGGCCTTACTAAGTTGATGCGTCCCCTAAAAAAACAGAGTTGACGCGTATGCAAGGCTTTGTCAACTTATAGTCAACACACGGTTCTAGCAGTAGTGGCTGTTGGATGTCCATCCAATGGATGCCGTGCTTCTTCTTCAACCTCGAATATTCTAGCTTCACCCGCCTAAAAAATGATTCCTCCCCCTGACATCTGGGGCACACCGTTTCGGAAGCTGACCTGTGGGCCTACTAAGTTGACGTACCAAGGGCTTTGTTAACTTAGTCAATATAAACGATTCTAGCTGCAGTGATGGTATGATGTCCATCCAACGGCCGTCGTGCTTCTTCAACCTCTGGTCTTCTTGCTCCAGCCGCCCAAAGCAGCGCCGGTCGTGCCGCCTACTCCTGCCTCCCGTGGCCGGCTGTGCTGCCGCGGAGGCCTCATCGCCCCCTACTACTCCCACCGCTGGCCAGGCCATCCCTCCACTCACCCACACCCCCTGTTATTCTGCGGCGACGGCAGCTCAGCCGAACCAGTGAACCCTCGTACTCCTCTCTGTGTGTGCATCCACTGCCGCGTCTTCCCCGGCTCTGCGTCGTCCCCTTCCTAGGCCTCGCCGTCGTCCACCGCCATGGTGCTCTCGGCGCGGCGTGGTCAACGTGGTCAAGGAACGACTTCCATCGGACGTGGACTGTACGTGGAGAGGCTGAAAGCTGGGTCCACTGCAGCCGCAAGGAAGTGCCTCCTTATTACACGCAAAATAATTATTCCTCCACCTCACAGCGGGGACCCACCAGATGGGCCACCGTATTTTGCAAAAAAAAAATGATTCGCCCCCTGACTGCTGGGACCCACGAGCTACATCTTCGCACACAAGGAAGTGCATTCGAAAAAAATGATTCGCCCCCCTGACTGCTGGGACCCACCAG
This sequence comes from Triticum aestivum, assembly GCF_018294505.1. Classification (NCBI taxonomy): domain Eukaryota; kingdom Viridiplantae; phylum Streptophyta; class Magnoliopsida; order Poales; family Poaceae; genus Triticum; species Triticum aestivum. Next base: position 568,796,137 of record NC_057804.1, on the reverse strand, counting down.
CTACATCTTCGCACGCAAGGAAGTGCGTACGAAAAAAAACGATTCGCCCCCCGACTGCTGGGACCCACCAGCTACACCTTCGCACGCAAGGAAGTGCATCCGGGCAAAAACAAAATGATTCGCCCCCTTGACTGCTGGGACCCAGCAGCTACACCTTCGCACGCAAGGAAGTGTGTCCGGGCAAAAAAAACAATTCGCCCCCTGACTGCTGGGACCCAGCAGCTACAGCTTCGCACGCAAGGAAGTGCGTCCGGGCAAAAAAAAACGATTCACCCCCCTGACTGCCGGGACCCACCAGCTACATCTTCGCAGGCAAGGAAGTGCCTGACAGTCGGGACCCACTTGGTCGAAGCGTATGTAGCATTGTCATCCTGGTCGCGAACGTGTACGTACATACTGGTCGATGTAGAGGCGCGAGCGTGTCGTAGTAGAGGCGCGCACGTGTCGTAGTAGAGGCGTGCACGTGTCGTAGTAGAGGCGTGCACATAGCATGTACACGTACGTACAACGACCAGGGTGCAAGAAAGAAAATACGGCCACGTATGTGTACATACGGGCGGGGTCTCGAACGCTTAGTCGCGCATACATACAACGAGGGCTCGCGTTCATGGGGAGGCAACGGAATGCGTCATGTTCATGAGGAGGCAACGGAATGCGTCATGTTCATCGGGAGGCAACGGAACGCATGGGAGCCAACCGGCTTGGACGGAACAGGCGATGGAAACAAGGCCTGGCGTACCGCAGAACGGAGGAAACGGCCTTGTGTTCGACCGGCCATGTTCGGAACGGGGTCTTGTTGATTGGGAGGGGTGTGGCGTACCGCAAAACGGAGGAAACGGACCTCCTACGGTCGAAACAGGGGTCCTGTTGATCGGGAGGGGTGTGGCGTACCGCAAAA